>NW_010411269.1:86679-104411 GCF_000710305.1 Buceros rhinoceros silvestris | reverse complement strand
AGCCCCCCTGCCCTGCCTTCAATTTTGGTAACTGTTAAGACTGTTTTTTAAAAACAATGGAGTTGGTAGAAGAAAAAATATGAATCTTAAAAAGCCCTATCAACAGGGAGACAGTGAGGCATGTACCTAGGGATACTGAGAAAATATCTCTTTCCATTGTAATATATGAACAGTGTATGAAACAAAAAAATGGTGTATGTAGGTATAATAGTTTCCAAATCCGAAACCTAGCATTTGTCATTTATTGCCTGTTTGCCTCTCTGCTCACAGATACTTAGATCTTTGCTTATTTAATCACTGTCAGGATAATTGTCATTCATATCAGTAGACAGGGATCTTTAAAACTAGAGACAAAGCATCTTACACACCTATTAGGCCTCTTTTACTGTCATTTCTTGTGAAGAGCCTTAGTGCAAATGAGAATCCAGGACTTTCCTCTTCATAAATGCTGCCATTTATTAGCAGGTTAAGAGAGGAGAAAAAGAGTCCTTCTGATGCGCAGCATAGAAGATAATTAATTAGAGTTGTGATTCGGCAGAAAAGTGTTAAATTTAAACTTCAGAAGAATTATAAAACTTAATGAATTGACCTGGAATGTGCTGAAATTTCTAGCAACTTACCTAATTGCCCTAAATTAAATGACCTAAAATCATGATTGGACATTAAAAAATCGAATTGGTTCACCTGACCAGTGAGCAGGCAGGAAATAACAAGCTGAGGAGGAATTGATAATAAATATGTATTTTGAGAGGAAGACAATGCCTTTCTGTAGGAAAATACAAGTAATTTATATAATAAATCCTGACCCATGAAGATTATAATTTTAAATCTGTTTCCGTTCATTTCTAGGAAGACTCAAAGTCTTCAGCAGGGGGACTTCAAATAATATTTTGAATGAAGAAGTAGCAATATAAGCATTTAAAGCAGGAGATGCTGAATGGGCAATTTTCTTTCTGCTGCTGTTTTCCTACCTCATTAACTCCCATCTCCTTTGTGCTGTGAGTGCCTGGCAAGCAGTCTGTCAGCTGTCACAGATGTTTGAAGATGTGAACTGATGAATGTGCTCTATATACAGTATCTGTGCTCTTCAGATTTTAACGTGTTTCCTAAATATTTAGCAGAGTACCCTAACCCTTACAGCACATGTATAAAATTAGCAAAAATAGCAGGGATGTTGAGCTTAATGGACTATGAAGCTGGTACAGCTGAACCTGAGGTCATACAAGAAGCCCTACACATTGTTTTTAAAAACAAAAAAGTTCCAAATAAAAAAGAAGTTTGCTAAAACAGAACCACAAGTATAATAATAAGAAAGAGGTTCTGCAGTTTAGCTTTGAGGAGCCCATCTACAGTCTCCATTTACGTTACTGTAAACTCTGATGCCACTGCGCAGCAGAGAGTTTGGGCTGTAGTATCATGGCAGACAAACATTCCATATGATTGTTTATTTTACCAATTCCTCCCTCACATATGACTAATGCATGACACTCCAGCCTTCCAGGAGGTGAAGAGCTGCATTCACGGTATTCCTTATGGGTGACATTCATATTGTATGTAACACAGCATGTTGATCTAAACACCGCTCTCCCCATGCAAGACGTCCTGCAGCCAGCCATGATGCGTCGTGAGGGTTCACAGCCTTTGCCATTCTGAAACATTAGAGGATATTTACCAAAATAATTTTCATCAGCTAAGTGTCTGTTTCCTCACAGTGATCAAAAGTAAGCTGACTGCTCCCAAAATGACAGTGTTTTCCCTTTTCATTGCCTTTCTCACTCTGCTGAAATCATGGCGTGTTCACCGCAGTAGTGGGTGCTGCCAAATGGCATAAGATCACTGGCACTACAGGAGTTGAGCTGCATGCAAATCTGAGGGACTGGGAAAGATACTCAGAGGCTCAGGTAGCTTTAATCGACAAAAGCTAAAGCAAACAGGCCCTGCAATACTGCTTGATAGGGACCTATGCATCCTAAGGCAGAAACGCTGCAAACGCTGTGAGTCAGCACTGAAGTTCTGGGCAAGTTTCATTGTTTGTCAGAATCAGAAAGTCATCCACCTAATTAAGGATTGATTTTAAACTTACACTTTCCCTTCATTATTATGCACTGCAAGAGCGTACTACAAACATTAGTATCCCATTATTGGTTCATAATGTGATGTCATTACTCTGTCCCAGCTCAAATTACCACTGTAATGGCTACTGGCTTCCAATAACCTACCCCAACATGAGATTCCACAAGGGACACACAGTTTATGTGAGGCACCACTATAAATGTCTCGTAATATGCATAAAAGACCAAATTGCACATAAAAGATTGAACATCTTCTGAATGCAAAGTCTCTGCACTCTCTGTAACAGCTGTTTTCTATCATGCTGCCCAGAAAGGATGTATCTGGGGGATTGTTCTAATGCAAATATATATTATTGTCTCTATAAACATTTGTTGGTGCCACTTGTGGCATCTACTTCCCTTCTACTTTCCCCTTGACTTCTCCCTCCTGTTAGAGCAGAGTGCAAAAATGTGAAATAATGTAGGACCTACCCTTTAGAGTGCAAAGACATGCAGGTTTTGTCCTCTGCAGAGCTGCTCCCCACTGTTTCGTCACCTGCTGTTTATCAGTGTGGTTTCAGTTACCTGTACTGCAATTAAATTTGGTTCCCATCGCCTACAATTTCTCATCTATCTCACTGCCACATATCAGAGTTCCCTCCTGTTCGGTGCTCACTGCAGTCCTTACAACATGTATAAATAAACACCACACACAGTCTCCCAACCAGACCCTCTAAGGTTATATTTATTTATTTATTTTGAACTTAGTATTTTTTCAAAGTACTTTAATTATAATTCTCTCTTCCTATGTTTCCGTATTTACAGTTGTCATCATCCATTAACTAAACTTTGATTGAATAATCTTTGAAATACATCCTTAGGAGTAAGCCATGTTTTAAAACGAAAGATAACATATCACTTTAACACAGATGTGCAGTTCAGACTACCACTTCTTTTCAGACACTGTTTATTTATGCGTACATAAAATGTAGACAACTACCCAATCTATCAGGGAAATCTCTCCATTTAATTTTTCATTCATCTCTCTCACTCTGTGATCTACATCTCACAGCCAGTAACTCTTTTCCTCCCACATCATGTCCTGTCTGCTTTCCTTTCTGTGATTTTAAATGAAAATCCATGCATGCTTCTTTGTATTTGTTGATGCAAGACCCTATAGCATTTTTTATTTTACTTTTCAGAAAACTCGTTCTCCCTCATTAATCATCCACTTCACATTACAAAAAAAGAAATACATACTTCATAGCATTAAGGGAGACCTTTCCGTACACGGCAGTAACCTGCAGTCACAAGTGTTCTGCTTTTTCTTGCTTATTCCTCAGTGAGGAAAGGTTGAAAGATGTGTTATTAAAAATCTCTGGTAAGGATTGGACACCATTCCCACTGAATTCACTGGTAATAAAGTTTTAGTCTTTGACTTGAAGTTAGACTGTGGATACATGAATGAAGGCATGTAAAGAGTTTACTAAAGCAAATTGTGTTATCTGTTTTTCAAAAGAAGGATTAAGGGTTCAGTTACCTCCGGGCCTGTCCTGACACACTGGTTAGCAAGTGTTTTGATAGTGAGTCTTCTTGAGATTTCATTACCATGGGAACTCTAATAGATAGCTAGCTATCTAAGATACTTGTGTGGAGGTTATTGTTTTCCCCCTTCTTTAGCAATAATATCTGAATTTGATGACGCTCTTACTTGCCAATTTTACCATTATCAAAATTACATGCCCTTATTTCTTTGGCAGATTTCTAATAATGTGATATGATACATTGATTTTATGTCGCAGATGATACACATTTTATGTTATTTCATTCAAGAAGTCCTGAGGAAAGGAAGCTGCCTTTTTCCATATGGTGATTAAAAGGTTTGAGTGTTTTGACATATAAGGCAAGTGAAGTCTCTGACTGGAATAACAATTTGCGTTTCAATGAACACGCATATAGCTTGCACCATATGAAAATCAAAATAGTAAAAGTTGAATATGAATATAGAAGAAACGTAAATCATTTATCTTAGTAAAATGTGTTATTGTCTTATAGGGACTTTGATCTTGAATCATATTAAATGAAAAGTAAATTATATTTCTGATGAGATAGAACATATTTATGTCAAAAATGATGTAACCTACAAAAGGCCGTAAAGAGGTCTCTGGAAGGAAACAAAATGGTTGAGAGGGTACATTTGTTTATTCTTGCTTTGTAATTAACAGTCATTAATGCCTTTGAATCAATCTGATTAATGGGGCATTGTCTTTGCAAATTTGTCTTCTGTAATGTAAGGAAAAGACCAACCAAAGAAAAGAAGACCGAAGAAAAGACTTGTGAGAAAGGTTATTAAGACAGCATCAACTTGAACAGTGAGACTAAGCAAACTCTATATAGCTTCTGATGGAACAAATTAACAATGAACAAAACAAGAAAAAAAAATCTCTGTAAAGACAGTTTACCAAAAGCAAGCAGCAGACCACGATTTCAAACTAAGAGCCTCAGGAGTGAAATCTGACCCCTGGCCTTCATATATGACCCAGAGATCTCAGCATTAATGTTGTATCCCTTTCAAATTACAAACTTAGACAAATACTTTTAAAGCTAAATTTCCTGTAGCTACTTGAAATTAGTGGGGACATGAACAGTAGCCTTAGTAAGTTTTACATCAGATCTTTGTCTTCTAACAAGATTTGCCCGATTTAGGTAAAAAGTACTGGGGAAAGAACAACAGCTTTAAATTGGAAAGCCCTGTCTTCTACTCTGACAATAAATAACTTGCAGCACAAAGCTAGCTGAGTTTCTCTCATTACTAATTCTCTTCACATTAAGGCTGATAAAAACTGGTGTCCTGATTTGATATGACAGTATTTGAGCTCTTATTTTCACTGCAGGGCTCACACCTGTAAGTATAATCTAAAACCAAAATAATGGAATCATTGGTACAGTTGGTCTGGTCTTGTACTGGTGCCTATGATTAGCTAGGAGTGCAACCAGGCCTCTGTTAACTCCACTGATTTCCATCTACTCACAATTTGGAAAGCTAGTTACTGAAACTGGGCATCTTCAAGAGTTGAGGCTTCTGTGATTCAGCTTTTTGAAATTCTTCTGTCCAAGCCTTATCTTCCTCCTGTCCTATGACTGAGCTTATTTCATAGGAAGTACTTGATTATAACCTATTATTTCTCAGAGATGCATGAAAAAAGATTTCTACTGAATATTCTCTAAAATTTTTTGTTTGCCACAATATAAGGAAAACTGAAGTGTCCTACTGCACATGATGAGCATCTGCTCTTCATCCATTTCCAATATCAGATACTTAAATACATTTAGATTTGAGAAATTGTAATTTTCTTGATTGTAAACATTTGCAAAAGCTATGAAGCGTTGTCTTCTTTAAATAATGGAAAATTCTTAAACTGAAAATAAAAAATTGTGATAAAAGGATTTTAAATCACCGTAAAAGAAATTATTTTGATGAAACAATGCAGCAAGCAAAAAGCAGGAATTCTGTAGACGCAAACTATTAAAGATCTGGTTGTTCTGTGTTTTGCCATAAGAGTTTATTCTCCCATCTTCCAAAAATCATTTGTTTAGTACATCAGAAAGGTGGTTAAATTGTATCACTGAACACTTAAAACCAAGCATTTCTGCAAACCTTGAGAGTCCCTTGTATTCTTTTCATTTTTTTTCTTTTTCCTAGGGAGCCGCCTTATATAAGATTAAAATAAAATCCTTTCTTATGCAGAGCCTAGAGTGCGTTGTGAAATGTCACTTTAAGCAATTACTGCAGGTAAAAGCTTTGCTTTCATTAGCCTGAATGAAATTATCACAGATGAATATTACAGTAAAAAAGAAGGAAGGCAAAGCACAATAGATATAGAATGCTTAATGTTTCAAACTTTTTCTGATTTAAAACTTCCGTGCTTAGGAGCCAAAACAAAAAAACAACCTATGTTCCTGTCTTCATGGGAGGAAGATATAATGGTTTCATCATGGATATGTTAGCAAAATGAGCTCATTATGAGCCAACAGCAAAAAAGTTCCTGTTTCATGATCTGTAGGTGGAAGCAACAAACTCCATCTATTCAATGTTGAAGCCACAGAAAGTAATTCAAAATAACAGTTTTTAAGTAATGCTGTTAAGGTGAAGAAAAATAATGTGAAGACACTAAAATTAAAGCAGATGAACAAGATGCAACTTTATATTTTATTCTAGATTATTTTGTCTATAATATTCTATTATTACATTATTATTCTTTATTATTACTGTTGAGATCTCTTCAGATTCAACAGCTGTTGAACAATTCTGAAAAATAAATTTCATTCAACTATCGTAATTTTTCTAATATGGGCATTGTATTTAAGCATAAAAGGCTTTATCAGTGAAAGACCTCTGGTGAATCTTTTCATTGCATATTTTGCTGGTATAATAATTCTTTGGTCTATATAACACTATACCTAACTCTTGCCTGAAGAAGAGGAATGTAAGTGAGAAATACAGCAATAATACTGGAAGAAGATTGAGATGGTGGTTTGTGTAAAAATAGTCTTTCTTATGCAATCAATTCATTGGAGACCTCTGGGTGTATTAAAAGCAAGTATATTGTCAATAAATGATAACAAAACAAAACAAAAAAAGTTTTAAATTCTGTTCCAGAAGCCTATTAAGGACATACCACAAAACTCACCCATTATGTTATCCATCAAAGTGGTTATTGGGGAGGAATGTTGTTAAAAGTTTCAAGGTCAGTCCTTGCTAAGTTAGCAATGTTCAATTACACTTGGTATTTAACAAATATGTTAATATATTATCAAACACCTTTGATAGCCTTACCTGGATGCACACTGTTTTTTCTTAGGATTGGTGTCACATTCAGCACAGTAAATAAATAAATAAAAGGTTATTTTTTTGAGCAAATGTTCATTATGCACGAGTTCTGGAAATTTTGAAATTACAATTTGTTTTTGAGGGGAGCTTTCTTGCTCCTGAGCTGGAACTGTGGTTCCCAGAAATACCTGTCTTTTCCCCATCTTCCCCAGTATCCTCCATCATGCACATGTACATTCACTTGCTCTCTCAAAGGACAGCAGCAGAGGACTCTCTGACACTAGGGCTTTTTATATACATTCTGGAAAAACGTTTGAAAGGTACTATATATAAACCACAGAATGCTTTGCATTATCTCTTGAATTTATCCTGGTTGCTCTATCTGTATTTATTATTGTTTTTGATGCCTTCAGAAGCAATAACAGAGTCTAAATCACTTTCGAGAGCCTGAGTTGCCTGGTGCAGAATTTAATGTACTGGTAAAATATTGTTTTAAAGCAAATGTTTTGACACATTACATTTAGGGAGATGGACTGTAACGACCCAAAAATAAGACCCATGAAGAACCTAACAGGCTGAACTGGAGAACAAGAAAAAACGGTCTAAAGAAAGAATAGCATTTCCAGTGCCTAGAGGTATTCAGAGATCACCAGGGCCAAGCCAGCCAGATCTCTGCTAACATACTCGAAAGGCTGCCCTCAGTTCCCAAGAGGTGAGTGCTTTTTCACGGGAGATGCTACAGCAGCCTGTAGGAAGGTCTGGGCACCGTTAATTTCCAGGTACCCAGTAAGTGCAGCTCATTGCTTCTCTGATTGGAGATGCTGGACTGTTTGAATCAGAAGTGCTTCCAACTGGTAGGACAGCTGGAGGCAGAGGGTGCAGTGAACAAATTATATTGTGGAAGAGATGCAGCATGCGGTCTTTTGTGCTCTGCCCGGGTGAGCAACAAAGATCAAGCCTTGCTCTCTCAGAGGTGTTGAAACAGAGGAAGGGACAAGGGAATGCATTCTCACTTGTGACATTTTCTGAATGCTCACCAGCTCTGAACCAAGAGAAGAACCTTGCATTGTATTTGTAGAAGCTGACATTCAGAGATTATATACTCTGTTATTCTGGTCCTATGCGTGTAACTGAGAAATCAGTACGAATGCAGAGGCTGGCAGAGCTGTGCAAGGGACAGCAGGATTTCAGCAGATCCATGCTCTGTTGCAAAATGAAGCAGCTTTAATACTTTAGGTTTTCCTAGGAAATACAGGGTCAGGAAAGATCAAGATGGTGAGCATTCAGGTATGGTGATCTGCTTGAGTCAAGAGCTCTTGGAGGCACCAAAATGCCATTTTGAACCTACTGGACACAAACAGCTCATGAGATATTCTGAGGAATAAGTAATCATGTTATAATTTGCCACACCCTACCTCGAGTGAGAGATGTCTCTCAGAAAGAATTCTGTTGAGGCCTTCTTAGAGGGGCAGTTTCGGGCTTTGGCTGCTCAGCACGCTATCAGTTGATATCTTCAGTACACTGCCTGGTCATCTGGGGAGACCTTTGCACACCCTGCAGAAAGTATAATACTCCTTTTCTGAAATTTCTGGCAGTGTAGCTTGCAAATCCTGTTTTAGCACTAGTCCAAGGAAGACATGTAAGAATAAATTTGAATGAGAAATACACACACATACACATATTTTCTTCTGTTTTGAGCAGTCATACGTCACAATGCTACCCTTTGATATCAAGACTCCCAAATTCTCTCTCTTTTTTTGCCATTCTCCACTAGGATGACCACCATGTGTGCAACTATGCCCTCGGACCTCCTCCCTCCCATGTCCTCACCTGCTCGGTGAAAAAGCAAAGGGGAAGGTCTGGCTGGACGCTGGAAGAGAGGTGCTCTCAGCCATAGGGTGAAAGCTTACGTAACCATATATAACATTTCCTCTCAGGCAGTACTACAGATCTGTAACTCTCTGGGGTCTGTGTCTGCCCTGCCAAAGGTGATTTAGAAATCTTCCTAGGAAGGACTCTCCTGCTACGTAGATTTTTGAAAAACAAAGCACCTGTTTTTGTGAATCTAAGGAATTTTTTACCATTTATTTTACTAACTTGAACAAATCTAGCAGTCTGGGACTCAGGAGGAGAACCACTAAAAGAACACTCCTCAATTACTATTCCTAAAACATATTTACTTGAAAAACAGTGGCCTAGCATTTGTGAGCAATGAGATACATGGCTACTGAGAATACCCTTGATTTTGGAATGGCTCTGACATTATAACAACAGTAATCTGGTGTGAGTTGGGGCTGTTAAAATGTCAAGAAACTAACTGTCTTTAGAGGGTTGATAGGGTACTTTTACTTTATCAGTTTACCTCAAAATGGGTCAGAGGAAACAAAAATCCACCATCTCTAGGAAGATTCATGGGACAAAAGTGGCTCTGTGTATTTTTAGTGTTTAACATAAACACTTCATGTCTTAATGTTTTCACAGTTAAAGTGTGCAGACATACACACACACATATGTATATGCACATTTAACTTCAGTTTCCATTATTGTAGATTTCTGATACAACTCATTTAATGTACAGTTAACTGAGATAGAAAAGACGATATTAAATCCCAAAGAAACTTAGTTATCTAAAGAAATCATTGCCGTTAATTGTTGCCTTTGCTCCAGGATGATATGTATGACAAGAAATGAATATCCTCAGGGCTGACTCTTTTCCTTTCAGACATCTATGATTTTTACTTCATTTGAATTTATTCTGGCATCCTGAGTGTCTTAAATCAAGATGTATCTTAGTCTAAATATCTAAATATCTAAACAGAGCAATCTTAATCTCACACCCCCCCGCGCAACCAAGAGTTGGCAGCTGGGGGATTGCCTAAGTGTAGGATTGTTATGTTTAATGCGTGCTCAATGCATCTATTCTCTAAGACTGTCCATTAACATATGTATAGGTTTAGTTCTGCCACATCCTATAACATCACATTTCCAAACTTAGATAAGTTAAGTTGGCAGCTAGATTCAGGATCCATGACCCTGGCTTAGGGATCTTGGTTTCCTTTTGCAAAACAAAAGTTAAGAGAAAGTTTTTTGGTTTTTTTTTTTTATTCAGGCTTTCTATGCTCCTCTTCACCTTTTGTTGAATGGAGAGTTTACGATTCCTTTCTTGAGAACTGAAGAGCTAGGATAACAGCAAGGGAGGGGCACCTAAACACCTTAGACTAGGAGGTGGCTGAGATCTCTTGAGGCTTCTGAGATTACAAGGTGTTTCTTGACAGTTTTGTTACAATATCCAAAAGTCTCTACGGCCCTAGTACTAAACCACTGGCATCTGGAACAAACGAAAGGAAAAAGAAGATACCTGTGAATAAAGGGAATGTTGTCACCATAAAAAGAAGACCACTCTGTACGGGAAGGGCCAAGCTATGTGAAACAGAGATTCAAGTATCAAGGGATGGCATGTCAGTTGGGGGACAGTATCAACACTAAGTGGATGTAGACATTTATCTAGGCTAATCACCAGGGAAGAAAAGAAATGTATCATGTCAGAGACAACATTTACATGCACTTGGGGGCTCAAAATTCTCGTGCCTGATCCTTTGATGGCAGATTTAGAGTCTACGCACAGATCTTTCCCTGCCTAGGAGCAGAGAAAGATTGGATTGCTGTCTCTTATTTCTTATAAAAATTTGGCTAATGAGGAATCTGATGACATATTCTCGTGGATCGGATGCACAGCTGAGGTGATATTGTATTAAAAATGGCTGTTTGGTCTTTTCAGCCATCAGCACACTTGCAGTAAGCATGGGAAAAGGCCTTCCCAAATCTTCATTTGCGAAGCCAAGCCATGGTGATGAAAATTGGCTGTGCACAGACTGGTTTATATAATCTGAATAGCAGATGGGTAAAGACAGAATTAGGTAGGTGAGGTAGGGTGTGCATGAAAGTGGACTAAAGCCAGTGTGGTTGTTAGATGTGTAGCACCAAGTTAGTGGAAAAAGTGAACAATCTGCAAAGCATGAAAAGCTAAACTAATTTAGTAAATTCATTAGAATACACTGGGGGAAGGGGTTGCTTGGTTTTGTTTGGGTTTTTTGTATTTGAGTTTTTTTTCCAAAAGTTGAGGGGTGCGTTTTAGTTCATGAATTGTTTTGAAAATTGTATTTAAAGGATGCCCATTCCTGTTTCACTCTATTGAACCTATAATTGTAATTGGACCTGTGGTAAGATAAACAATGAAATATATTAATGTAAAAGATGTGAAGGAATAAACTAAAAAGAGTTATCTGTCTAAAATATGGGAGAGCTTCAACACTTTCCTCAAAGCACTGGGGAGTATTCTCTGTGACGCATCTTCTAGTATCAGTGAGAATTGTGCGTGTCAACTGGGGAGTAAAAATAGATCACTTAGTGTTCATCTTTCTTCTCATCACATTTCACATAAACAAATAATAAAACAACAGTTGAATCCATTGCAAATCTTATATGGAATCTGCGTCAAGCTGCAAAGGAAAGTAATTAAATTGAAGTGAAGATAAGGCTTCCCGTTAAGATGTATAGTATATTAGTGACTTAATTTCTCAGGTGATTAATTGCTATAAAATAAATGACTGTATGACTCAACCTTTCAAGCTTCCGACTTTAATGGCAATTCAAAGCCCTTGACATTTCAACAATGTGCTCAGTGCTACAGAGGATCAAGTTCCTAAAAGAAAAGGAAGCATTTTTCCCTTTTTATTTAGTGTCAAAGCTCCTCAGAGACACGTCAGACCTACATACGGATGCATAAAACCATAATGTGATATTCCACTATGATTAAACCAATGATGCAGAAAAAAATGTAGACTCCTACCGCTTTGGACTGGGTTTTGTATCTGTTTGCCTGTGTAGGTAATCCTGCAGAAATTATACTGGTTTTTTTGATGACTGAGAATTACTGAATCAGTAATGTTCCAAGTGACTGTTTTAAACCTTAGTCCTAGTCTAATCTTGGTGAGCCCAATCTGTTTTTATACACCAATGTAAGTGGGAGCAGCTCCAGTAATGTTGACAGTTATACCTATAAAACGTTGGTATAAAGGATACTGGAATCTAATCACTTTATCTTCATGCTGTATGGCTTTCTACCCAGAATTTCTTGTGAACTAAACTTGCCTCTCTGAAAATTAATGGACATTTTACAATGACTTTAGCTCGAGCAGGATTGGACCATCAAAAAACTGTGTTAGTACCCTCCCCAATGATGTTCATACTCCAGTAAACTCCATTAGGAAAACTAATTTTATTCTAAACACTTATAACACAGCTTTTAGGTAGGAAAAAAGTACCATCAATCACTTGATGTTATCCCACAGACAACACTACACACATCAGTGATGTGCTCAGAAGGCAAGAAGCCCCAGATGAATTGGTACAGTTTGCCTGTTCTTTTTCACTTTATAAACTAAAGTGTTGCAGGGATATGAAACACTATGTAGCTATCATTTCTACTGTTAAACATATAAAAAGGCCTTTTAGGAAAACAGCAGGACTAAACAACAAAGGATACATTTACATAATTTTACACAGAAATATATGAGACCAGGATTAAACAAATTAGAGTTTAATGTAGTAGACTTAAGATCAGCAGCCAGACATTAAACTTTAATTTATGTGCTCTGTCTATAGAATGATGTTGGCAATGAAATTTTGCTTGTATATAATGGAAAAAACCTCTATATACCTCAATGCAGAAATTGAGTGACTCAAGGTTGTGAAAGGAACATGATAAAGGGAATATAACCGATATTGGCTGCTAATATATTGACTTTTCTGAGAAGTGTGACTAGTCTTACCCACATAATTTTCTGAGTTCATGTCAGATATCATAATCAAGTGTACTTTAAAATACCTGAAAATCACCAGAAAACAATTATTTTCTGAATTAATCTCAAACACCAGAATAGGCCATTGGCCATTCAGTTACCATCTGTTGACTGAAACAGATTACGAGAAGTTCTGATGAAATGGCTGAATATTTATGAAGACAGTGGAAGTCATGCAAAATAGTGCATAACAATAAGCATAAGAAAATTGACTGAATGAAAGAAATCACTTTAGAAATTAAAAATTACAGCAAAAGTTTCAGTTTAGTATATTAATTGCTTTTTGCTGAGTTTCTGAAAGAATATATTTTCTATTTTAACATTTATCTTGACAAAGTATGTTGACTCTGCTGTTTATGTATTAGTGACATGAAAGGTATTATTATTAGCTTTTAAAGTTAAAAGAGACAGTTACATCTTTCTGTAAAACCAAAGCAGTAGGATTTTACTAAGCAGTTCTTGCATCCAGCTCAGCAAGTTACAGAATAGTATCTACAGAAAGACATTTAATACTGATTTAAGTCCTCAAAGTAATAACGAAGCCAGGTTTTCCTTAGAACAGTATTATTAGTTTGGGTAGAAAAAAGCATTTTAACTTTTTATTTATGAAAGAGAAAATGTTCTCATTAATATGTATGTATCTTAGGGCTATTTAAGCCATTCTTATACGCTGAGGCATTTATTGACTACAGCTGATTATTACTCTTTGTTGAACAGAATGCAGTCATTTTCATTTTATATTATAATAACATCAAATCTAAATAGGCTCGCTGTCTATATTACTTTGCATTGCACTGGAAATTATTCTCATTTGTACCCACTGAACTTGATGAAGTAATACAGACAAAATCTGGGTGTGTGCAGCTGGTATTCCTATCATGAATGAGAGAATCAATCCACCAGAATCAGTTCACCTACACTTTTCCTCCGGTGCAAGAAGTCTTGATGAGGCAGTAAAAGGGAATTAAGGTCTTCTTTCATTCCAATACTTTAAAATTATTTTTTCATGGTTTTTTACATGTTTTTGTTATATTCAGTCAAAGTCAATGAGAATGCAACTATGAAATAACAACAGAAATGTCCTTATGACTCCAATAAAATTATTCTTGTCATGAAATAAAAATAGCATCCCACTTCCTTTCTCCTGTTCAGGCCTTGTTTATTTATCACTCGAATGTCAGTAACCGCAATAACTTAAACTTTGGTGTACTTCTAATGGGCCTGCAATTCAACAGCAAGATTGTCACTGGTCTCTATTTGAGTAGAACAGCGCTTGACACTGCAAAGTGAGCCACTGCGGAGCATGTGCAGTAGGAAGGCATCCCATTTGTACATTCTTAACAACGTACTATGAGCTGTGCATCTGTAATACATTATTGATCAAACAGTTGTTATAAATAGGAGCATCTAGTTTTGCTACCAGCACCAATCCTCAGATCTCTGAAAGCTAAGATGTAATTAATGTATTCATATAGAATACATAAACTAAGACTAGAAGACTGCCTCCAAACATCTGTGTAAGAGTAAAAAATCAAAAAGATAAAACTCATTAAGAATTATAATATTCATTAGATTAGATAGATATTATGGCCTGCCTTTTTCCCCAGCGTGCCCTTCTTCTGTCAACATTCAAATCCTCGTTACAGATTTGCCAAGACAAGTCCGTTCTCAGTGTGATCAAAGAAAGAAAATCATACAATTCCACTAAATCTTCTGACAGTTCTGCTGTCAGGGCTGTCAGGCTGGGATACGTACTTTACATTAAATGAAGCAGAATATAGTAGTAGAGAAGGGGCTGTAAGCATCTCTTCATAACAATGATTTATTTATTTCCACATTAAATATGCCTTTGAGCTGTCAGCTGATGCAAAGTTATTGCTGTTGTTTATTATTTATTGTTGGTATTATTATCATGCCTCGGAGTAGCCATGGACTATGATCCAATTGTTCTTGCTGCCATACACAGTTCTGCCAAGGAATTTATAACTGAGAGTGTGTTTAGAGAGCAATCTGAGGTGGGACTGGAGCATAGCAGGTCAGGTTTACTCTGTCTAGCATGGGTAACAACAGCAGTGAAATCACAGCACTCTGTGGTAGCACCAGTCCATTCCTGATACAGGCTTATGCTCTTACTCCTGTATGGCCTTATGCTGCTCCACTGCTGTCAGCAGCACAGCAGTAGGGGTGGAGGTGGTCAAGCCAGGCAGCAGCATAAACAAGGTGTAGAACCACGTGAAAGTGATGTAGACACGCAGGCCGTGGAAGAAGCAGTGAGGCCTGGTATTACACACACAGTGGTCATAGGACAGCAGCTGCCTAGCTAGTAACGACTTTGAGATTTCACGGGAAAAGGAGGAGATTTGGAGAAGAAGGAAATAACACGGCGGTTATTCGTACAGAGCCCTTTCAAGGTTCAGAGGTGACAGTGGAGAAAACCAAGCTGTACTTTCTAAACAGAGATACCAAATAGGGTTAGTAAGAGGAAATGTCTTTTGAGAAGAACAGAAGAACAAGCCAGAGAGATGAGAATCTGAGGACGACCTTTTAAAAGAAATGGAGTAGAAACTTGAGTTTTCAAAAGTGCAAGAGTCCTTAACATTGTAGAAGAAAGAGAGCAATGGCAAAGACTGCCGTAACTACTCAGCCTATATCCAACAAGTTCTTTCTACGGAACAGCTCTGAGAGACAATGTGTCCATTTTGTTGAGAGTTAAATCACAGCTTCTTTTTTTTTATGGGCATGTAGAAAAAGAGAATAACCTAATTTATATCCATGAAGAAGCTGGGCTTCTTTGCCTCTATTATTCAGCAAGATCTTTCAGACTCTTGCTGCAGATTTCAGACTGAACAATATCCTGGAACATAAGAATCATAGGAATATCTAGTATAGGTGTGTGAAAAGGAGGTATTAGACTTCCAATATTTTTGCCTTAGTATTGGAAAAATTTAGTTTCTGCCATAGACAGTGTTCATACCTGGTATATAAATGTCTATGTAGTCCTATAATATTTACCAGTAATTTTTCCTTCCAAATAGTCGTTACATTGCCAAAAGTAAAGCTGTATATTTTTGAGCTGGTCTGCATTAATGAGAGCTACAATGTTATTAATATTCTAGAAGTATATTTAAAATCATGGAGGTCCAAGTTCAGAAGAAAAAGAAATGGAGGTTCTAGATCCAAAAGTTCCATTTCGAAGAAGGTGAGCATTTTGACTATATATGACAAAGCAACAGCCACTTTGGGAAAAATCTGAATGAAGTCTGGCAAATGTGGAAGAAACACAAGTGGGAAAGGGAAACAAACTTGAGATATAATAGTAAGTTATGCTGTATTACTATATTATACTATATTAATATATCACTATGCTATATATTATAGTAGTAATTTGTCTAAATCTGTTTAACACGTTTGTGAAGCCTTGTACTTCAGTAGGTAAACTACAGACCCAGCTGAAATGAGACACAAGACCGAGCAATTGGAAAAACTGTTGTATCCTGCGTATTGCAAGGACGTGTGGAATGTAAAGGAGCTGCGGATACCTGTGTGTATGGACAGCTGTCTTGTGAGGATATCTGCTTAACATAAAAGAAAAAAAACCCTCCATAAATAAAAACCACCCAGATATGCTGATGAGATGGAGTTAACAGAGAAGATAGCAAAAATTGGATCCCTCACATCAATGACTAAGAGGGCCATGAGGGAACCACTCAAGCACAGCCTGGAAGAGATTTGACCAGACTATGTAACTGATAAGAAAGAGGAAAACAACACAGGGAAGAGACACAAAGACCCTTCTAAGGCGATCTCTCCCTTATGTATTTATATTTTTAGACAAGCTCTAAAATTTACCTCACTAAGAGACTTGTAGCCATTATCAATTGATTCATTTCTTTGGTAAGGCACAGACTCAAAGTAACATGGCATTTGTAACTACAGAACTTGTAAAACTCAATAGGTAGAAACTAGAAACCATTTCATTGATCCAACAGTGGTTATCTTTGCCTAGGACACTATTATTTCATTATAAACTGTGTTACATAGGGCTTTTTATAATTAAAACACATTTTTATTCGCCTGGATTGGAGACATGATAGAAAAGTTACACTCTCTGTTAAGGAAATTATCTGCTTTAGGGAATGTCTTTAAATATATCAAAGTGGAGGGATCATTACCTTGTCTGCAGATCATTTGCAATATAATCTCATTTTGACTCCAACCATCACTGAATGGTAATGGATATTGATCAGTTGTTTTAGCAGTGGAATAATAGCTTCAATTTAATGACTGTGTAATAACATTATAATGGCCAAGGATGTGAGCAGAACATGTGCATTATTTCACAAGCCACACAAAGCAGCATTAGAGCTTTTAATGTATTTTCTGTATGATTTAATTGTGCACCAAGTTTAACATGAAACAACAATAGTACAGAGAGGATTACAGTCTTTTAAAACATAAAGTATGCAACTTAGACAATTAGAGCTGAACACATTTCCATTTTGATGTCTAGAAACCTGCTTGCTTTTAAATAACCTTACAGCATTTAATTTCCTTTCAAAGGTAAAAGGTACAATAATCATAGTCCTACCAGAAGGAAAGATGACACATACCTGCTTCCAGCCAAAAGACAGCTAGCCATTGAACCATTGGGTTAAAAAAAAATAATTAGAGAGAACTATCAGATATGTTAAAAATCAGTCTCCAAATTTACCAGACCAGACAATGACATAAAGTAGATCTCTTCTCTTTGCAGTGCGCTAGTTTTCCAAGCTCCATTAATCACTCTGAAAGCTGGGAGATAGAATACCTTCTCATGCCTTCTTTTTCTAAACTTCTTTTTATTTTTTCATAAGTTTTCATTAATTTAATCCTTTCCTAGTTGCACTTCTTCACATCATATCCCCCCCTTTTTTACCTTTGAAAAATGACAGCCTTTTTGAAAGACTTCAACTCAGCTATTACCTTGGCACCCAGTAAATTACTACTTTG
>NW_010411269.1:83957-86588 GCF_000710305.1 Buceros rhinoceros silvestris | reverse complement strand
CCTTTTTTGCACACTTTTAAAAAAATTTACATTCAAAATTGGAGCAGAAAAAAATATGAAAGTGTTGTCTGATCGGTCAAAATAGTGACATATAAACAATCATGAATTTACATCCAATATTCTACTTTCCATTATATATATATTTCTAAATGAAACAAAAGATTCATTTTCAAGGTGCAAAACCAAATCTGATCTTCCCAAAATATCAAAATCCTACTGTGTGTTATTATTTAAAGAAATTTGTTGAAATGGAGCTGTAGAAACTTTTTAAGTCAGTCTTTTTAAATCTTATTTCAGAATAATTTTAAAAAGATATTCTAGTTGAATAAGCAAGTGTAATTTAATCTTGGACTTACTTAAATGTTTGAAGAAATCTACATTTTTGAGAATGAAAGATTGTTCTTATGCATCTTGTACGATGCTTGAAACTCATGATGATATTTTTATGAAGTTGGGTTTTTTAACATGTATACTTTAAGCACAGCCAAAAACTATTTTAGAGTTCCCACTGAAACATAGTGCTTTATATTTGCACTTGCTGATTTTAGTACATTTTCCTGTCTTCACTTTTATTTTTAAAGAAGTGTTAGGAGTATATGAAAATCGTATTATTAGCTAAGAGTGAACAGATCCACTGGACTCAAAGGAAAAAACAAAGTGATCTAGTCTCCACAGCATGTCTACTCTTGGCTCAATTTTGACTTAAAATATTAAAAGAGAAGAAAAAGCACTGGTGTCATTAACATGGTGATGGAAATCTATAGAAGCATAGGAATATTGCTATGAATGAGATGAAGAAGAGCAAAGAATCAAGATCAGCAAAATGGGTGGGAAAGAAAAATTGCATAAGAGTAAGGTAAAGCTTAGAGAAGAGCTTAGGAGGATCTGAGAATTGTCATCTTCCAGTTCTTAAAATGAGGAAAGAGACGCTCAGTGTCACTGTTTATCTCAAAACTGAAGGGTAGTGTTTCTGTTTAGTAGCTGTAAAGCTTTGAAATTGGTTTCATTAGTTTCAGAAGATTCTGAGCTTAAGTTTATCTCCCAGCTTACGCAGCAGCTTTTCTGTAGACACATAGCTCCAACTTCATACAGCTAATTCTGAACATATGACCAGAGCTTTGAAATTATGTGACTATTTAAAAAAAATATTATTATTTTAAATTTATAACAATTTTAAAGCATATTTTTGTGGGAAGATATATACCTCTAATTTTCCACTTTTTCCATAACTTTATTACCTACTATGTTCTGCTTCTCAAATACTCATGGAACAGCTCAAAAGAGAAAGCAAGAGCACATTTTAGAAGCATTTTGAGGACAGGGAGACCAAACTTCTCTTATTGTTTTTCATTATCACGTCCACACAACGCTTTTTACCCAGTGCTGTAAAATAGCTATTTATTAAGCTATCAAAGCCTACCAGTTTGAAAGTGAGGATAAACTGTCAATCGTGCCAGACATTACTATGCTATGTATCCCATCTCCAGCAAAATTGGTTTGACATGCACAATTATCAGTCCAGATGCATTAAGTGTACCAGAATCTTCCATTATCAGAGATGTCTGATTGTCTTCCTACCACTACACTGTGCATGGCTTAAATGTTTCCTGGATGCTTTGAGTTTCCAGAGGATTTCAGGTCTAATGGAGCATTTAGCTGCAGTATTCTTCCATGCTATTCATTTTTTCCATTTCGTTTTACTCCTGACTCCATGTGTTGTTCACAGTGTCTTTGAGCCAAATCTGTATGAAGGTGGTCCAGTTTATTTGGGAACACGAGACTAACTTAACAGGATATATCCACTTCTTTCATGCTCTGGAGTGCCTTTTTTCTTTGTTTTGTTTGTTGTGGCACTAAAGCATTTATGTTCCTAACACAACGTAGAGACATTACAACTCTATATGGAGTTTGTTGATTTCAGTAACTTAAGGAGAAAAATATAGTTTATTTGTAAACCAATTTGTCCTGGTTTGAGCTAGAACAGAACAAATTCCGTTCAGCGATTTTACTGTTCATCTACACCTCGTCTAAGGGACTGCACTTTCTGAAGTTAACGGCATATTTTTGCAGACAGTGGCTGCTTCTAGAAGTGGTAACACTTGATGTTTACAGTTACCACCAGGGATTGGTGTGCAGAAAGGCTCCTGCTTGTACTTTCTGCTGCGGAGACCGAGGCCACTGCTAAATCCTGTGTACCACGGTGGGGGTGCAGTGAGTTAGAGGCTGCACCTGCAGGGAGGAGTGGATAGAACAGGTGACCCTACACTGACCAACAAGTTGTTCCATTCCATAGATGTCATATTCAATATAAAGCTGAGGGATGAAAAAGGTCAAGCTCGCTGTCTTCTTCAATTGCCGGTGTCCAATTCTGCCTTCAATCCCAATCTGTGCATTCCTGAATCTGGTTCTGGAATCCAGCTCCTGCATCCAGTTTTCATCTGCTGCTGAGCCCAGCCTGGGCCTTCCCTGGTGTCTGCCCTGTAGGGTCAGTGGTGACAGTGACATGATTTCCATTGAAGGAGTTTGGGTTTCAGTATTGTTCTTGTATATGTTTGTGTATATTTCATTTTGTTGTTATTATTTTCATTAAAGCAGTTTTAGTTTTCTTTTCCAGTCTGTCAATCTCTTTCC
>NW_010411269.1:79988-83856 GCF_000710305.1 Buceros rhinoceros silvestris | reverse complement strand
CCCCTTATTCCTTTCCTCTTCGCCTTTGGGAAGGGAGAGGGGTTAACAGAGAGCATCTGTCATTTGTCTAGTGGCTGGCCAGGCCTTAACCCATGACATATTTCCATAGCTTTAAATGTTGTCTTTAAAGTGTACCTACTTAACAGTAAACGCTGAATTTCTGCAATCCTGCCTTTCGTGTTTAAAGATATGATTTTAAACCAGCCATCCCAGCAAAATGCAGTCAACTGTCCATATTTAGTAACTTTCTGATATTTGCCTGACCTTAGTAAATTCCAGGTACTCTTCGCTTTCAGCCGTTCTGGTTTTGGCCCTCAGTGTAGTAGTATCTCATTTCAGCAGGTTGCACGGCCTCCCTGTTATAATTTATTCATAAATTAACTCTGTGAACCTCACTTTCACATACTGATCAGTTCATGCTTTAATTTCACACACTGATGAGCACTGCACAAATAAATGTGAGAGGTTTCTAAAAATAGACAGGGCAGGAAAGCCTCTAACTACAAGTAAGCACCAAACTGACCACACCTGCAAATCTGGTGTCTGCCTGGTAAAAAGCAACATCTTACTTGCAACTAATGGCACTTCTGCTGTAACTTGTGTTTGTTTGTTAACAAGTTCTGAAGTACTAAGAACAATCACATCATTGTGATAATGAATCAATGGAGTTGTCTTTTGACAGAGACGGAGTGTACTTTCTGACCTCTAATGCTATTATTGAACATGATATGTTCTCAAGGTTTAATGGTGTTTGACCTGCTCTCTGCTGTGCTTTGATTGCTTAGTAGCCTCATGCTATGTAACTGTGTGGTAATTGCTTGTGAGAGTTTTCAAGATAGTTAGAATCCAATGGTCAGAACTCTGGCTAACCTATAGCATTTAATATATCTACTATATTAAAATATAATAAACATAGGCTATTACTGGAAGTTAAAAACAGGGCTGCAGCCTTTGTCTCCCTGATCAGCCGAGTAGATCACTTGTTCCACATACAGCTGCATCATTTAAGCTCAGCAGTCAAGGCCTAACCCTCATGGCACGGGAGTAATTTATCTTCCAAACAAAAAAAAAACTCCAACAACTCAAAACATATTGGCTAGAAGAAAAATTTCAGGTTGAAAATAAACTGGTGGTCCCAGTAACCTGACTTGCTTTTGTGAATAGTTAAATCTTGCCTTTGCAGGTGTAGCTTTCATTCTGATGCTGTTTTATATTACGCTCTACAGAGAATAACATTTGGATTTATATAAAAAAAATAATTAAGATGGGGGTGAAGCCTGTCACTAGGAAAGTGACAACGTTATATTTACCACTGTGAACCTCCTTCTCTTCTTAATATTCAGAATTTTTTATTTTAACTTTATGTGGAAATAAATAGCCAAAATGTATTCAGAA
Organism: Buceros rhinoceros silvestris; assembly: GCF_000710305.1. NCBI lineage: Eukaryota > Metazoa > Chordata > Aves > Bucerotiformes > Bucerotidae > Buceros > Buceros rhinoceros. The sequence goes on along the minus strand of NW_010411269.1, from coordinate 82,461 downwards.
TTTTGGAGTTTTTTAGCATTTAGTCTAACCTGCATTCTTTGTGCACTTCAATTCCTGGTTTTATATTCTTGTATATAATACTCATGTCAGGTTCTAATTTTGTTAAAAAAACGTGATTGAAACCATGCTTGATGGTTCTGAAAAGCTGTCTTTAAAAAAAAAAAAACCTCAGCATTTAAAAAAGCTCAGCAGTTGAGCAGATACATTTGATTCTGGAAATAAATTAATTTCATTCTCTGAATTTATTTATTTATTACACAGTATAATGGGACCAGTGTTGAATAAAAAAACAACTTCATGTGGAGCTTTCCACTGGAGTGTGTTGACTCCACATCTGGGGTCCACTAAAAGCCCCAGAGGAATAAGTTCTTTTTAATTGTTTCTACTTCATGTACTTCAGCTTCATTTCCACTAAATCTGATAGAAAATCTTTTATATTGTGGGGGGCAACACATAGGATTCTGTATCACTTTGGCTGTTTTGAAAATGTTATAAATTATCTCTCTTGTTATTTTTCCCCACTCTGGTTAGAAGCTAGACTTGCTGGTTATCTAACGCTTTGTGTCTTGTCTTGAGATTTCGAGCGGGGGCTTTGCTTGCAAATGTAAATGTGTAATTGCATTTTCTTCTCCCTTAAAAAGAAAAAAAAATCTTAAAAATCTGTAGGTGACAATGAAATTCGTGATTTTTCTATCTGTTACTGTAATTACTGTATCTTCAGTACACTATTCAACTTAACTTTGGTAGTAAATCCTTTGGTCTTCTGGGAGTAGTAAAGCTCTGAGCTTATTGTTCCTATTGTAGCAAATCAAATTATAATTTTCATGTTGACAGAAAATTATATAAAAGGATCACGTGTACACCTTGCTCATGTTGGGGAACATTTTCTTTCCTAAATGATCTTATTTAGGTGATTCATGTATCCTCTCTTCTCATGGTGCCCTGAAAGCATGTAAAAATCTCTGAGACTTGCTGGTGGAACTGGCCAGTTATTTTACACCATGAGGGCAAATGCAGAAAAGAAATATGGTGCTTCTGCTTCCAGTGGTAGAAGAATTGTTGATTTATGTAGGCTGCTTTCTGATGACAGTCCTCAGAAACGAGGGAGCAAGCGAAAAGTCCATTAGACTTTCTTCGTATATCCCTCTATAATTGTGTGTATCGGCCTTGAAATAAGGCTACCTGAGAATCAGCTGTGAGCATTAGGACTTAGTATCTATCTAAAATTCTTTGTTGTGAAATCAGTTGTTACATTTGCAAGGCTGTTCAGAAGCAAGCATTTCTTGTACTTCCCATTGCTTATAATTCTAATGAAGACAAAAGAGCACTGCCCAGAGATAGCAATCAAATTCCTAATAAAAGCAAACCAGCTCAGCTGTGAACACTAGAGCTGCTGGAACAATGCACTGATACAAGAGCTGTAGCAGAGAATGAAGAACTGTGTTCTAAATACGCCTCTGTATCCAGTGACATTACACCGTGAGAACGACAAGCACCAGTTTTTTGCTGAAAACAAAAAGTCTCATTTGTGTGTCCAAGCTCTTGGTGTTTCCTTGTTATCATGTCACCTTCTAATTGGCTAGGTTACTGAGAATAAAATAACTTCTCTTTCTGACATGTTGAAGGCATAAGATACTATAAAAGTTGTAGAAAACTTGAAAGCTCTTGTAATCACATTGCTGAGTTAACGCCTTTTTTCTGCCTGTGGGTAGAACAACAACTTACATTCCAGCAAGATTGCGCATAAAAATCTCAACTCTTTTTAAGATAGTTTATAACAATATGTGCTGGGTTTGGCTGGGATAGAGTTAATTTTCTTCGCAGTAGCTAGTATGGGGCTATTTTTTGCAAGATTTGCAATATGTTTTGGGTTTGTGCTGAAAATAGAGTTGATAATTCTGGGATATTTTAGTTACTGCTGAGCAGTCCTCGCAGAGAGTCAAGGCCTTTTCTTCCTCTCATACCACCACATTAGCAAGTAGGCTGGGAGTGCTCAAGGAGCTGGGAGGGGACACAGCTGCGACAGCTGACCCTAACTAACAAAAGGGATATTCCATACCATATGATGTCATGCTCAGCATGTAAAGCTGGGGGCAGAAGAAGGAAAGGCTGGATGTTCAGAGTGATGGCATTTGTCTTCCCAAGTAACCTTTATGTGTGATGGAGCCCTGCTTTCCTGGAGATGGCTGAACACCCACCTGCCAGTGGGAAGCAGTGAATGAATTCTTTGTTTTTCTTTGCTTTTATGTGTGGATTTTGCTTTACCTATTAAATTGTATTTATCTTAACTCTTTTGTCTCCCAAATTACCTTTTATGTGTGGGGGAGCCCTGCTTTCCTGGAGATGGCTGAACACCCCCCTGCCAGTGGGAAGCAGTGAATGAATTCTTTGTTTTTCTTTGCTTTTATGTGTGGATTTTGCTTTACCTATTAAATTGTATTTATCTTAACTCGTGTATTTTCTCACTTTTACT
>NW_010411269.1:65888-79963 GCF_000710305.1 Buceros rhinoceros silvestris | reverse complement strand
ATTCTCCATCCCCTCCCCCTGCCCCGCCCCACTCCCACCCCCCTCTCATTCCAACTGGTGGGAGCAAGCAGGCATCTGTGTGAAGCTTTATTGCCAGCTGAAGTTAAACCATGACACAATATTAGAGAAGGCAATCCAGGGACACAATGGAATAAAACACTGTGGAAATTCGTGAGGTTTTAAAAAATATTTACAAACTTTACAAAATATTTCCATCTGTGTTTGGCATTTAAGAACAATTAAGAATCATCACAGACAGTGAGACTGAATTCTGCTTTCAAGCATCCAAAGACACTATTATTGAAAGCTGATAAGTAGTCACCAAAATTGTCTGATTTTTTTCTGCCTCTGAGAGAAGATTGAAGTTTTGTAGAAGGAGAACAGAAAATGATGAAGAGCAAATACATATTGCACTTCTGATTTTGTGAAGCTTTGAAATAGTCGTCTGGGTGAATGAAAATAGTGCAATAGATTAAAGTGTGTACAGTCTGGGCCCATTAGGATGGTATGAACTTGGGGTTTTGGAGGATTTACAACCTGAGATTTCATTATACCTAATATTATCTTTAAAGCTGTTTTAAGGGAGGATTGGAAATTATGGAGGGTCTTTAAAGCAATAAAATCAGAAGTGGAGCAGACAAAAAGCAGCATCTCTTTTTAGGAAAACTCCAAAAGACCTTTTTTTTTTTTTTTTTGTAAGGAATAGCAGTGATATATAAGCAATGAGGCTGCATTAAAGTGATGACACCCTCACAACCTTCATTTTTTTTAAAACAACATATTACAGATCTATGTTACTTATAGTACTGGCTCTGAGAGTGCCTTTGCTTGCTTGGCAGACGTGATGAGGATCTAATCTGAGACTTAGATTATCAGCAAATTTAACCTGGGGGACTCCCTGAGCATCTCTAATGAAAGCAAAACAAGGCTCCAAAGACAGTGGAGTTGATAGCTCAACTGGTAATAGAGAATATTAGTCTGAACAAAATGCAGATTACATCCTGTGCAGAGTGATGCACTGTGAACATGTATATTACATAAACAGATTCAAAGCCAAGGATGTGGTAAATACTAAAACAGATTTCAGTGTGCCTTGAAAGATCACAGTTTTAAAGAGAAAAAGTTCCACTTTTCAGTAACTAATCCAGAATTGAAACACGTCAAAGTATTCTCTTCGAAATTGTGCCACATGCCAAATGAATGTATTTTTAAATTGTTGCTCAGGATTTACAATCCCATTTTGCCATTTTGATGGGCTCTCCAGCCTGACTCTTTCTCACATAATTCATCTCTTTATCTCCTTTTAATGAAGATGGGGAACACGTTGAGGCACTTACGAGCTATAAATCAAGTAAAAAACGTAACTCACAGCAGAAAATAGCACTATTTTGGTTGAAACATTTTTGTCTGTCAGAGAAAACTATCCCGCATTCTCATACAAAACTTCAAAGTTTTCATTTCTCAGATACTTGGTTTTCTAACAGAATATTAACATATCTGTTGAAAGCAGGTATTTTGCCACAAAATGCAGTTTTGTGTTGGTAAAGAAATTTAACAGGAGTCTATTGACCAGCCTTGTTTATTAACTATTGTACTTGCATAGCTTATGTGACTGAAGGGAAATGATTTCCTTTTCTTCTGCTTCAGAAAGTCTATCTTTTTTTTTTTAAGTGAATAAAAATTCCCAGAGAAATCTGTGAAATTTACATGTAAAACTTCAGTAAAAAGCAGCTCTAAATATGAGCTTATGAAATTGCTCTAAATATGAGCAATATGAAATTGTTTTGTATTCTCTGCAGAATTAAGTTCAACTTATTAATCTTTATTTACTGTTGAATGTTTAAAATACTAGATTTATAAATTCTTATTAATGGACTCCAAAAATCCATGTGTTCTAAAACAGCTCAGATTTTTTTCAGTGATGAAGTTCAGCATCTCGTGCTTGGGTGTCTATTCCCTTCCCTTCCTCTCTTATGTTTATACTGTTCAGCAGCCTTCTGTCTCTGACCTGGTGTTATAAATCTGCAAACACTTATCTTCTTCTTTCTTCAGGTGAGCAAGGAGAACAGGAAGTTGAATGGAGCCTCTAATTGCAGCACTTAGTCAATTCTGGTAGCAGTAAAAAAAAAAGCAATGCAGTGAAGCCTCCCTTGCTACAAAAGAAAATAGAGCACTGTGCCTACCTGGCACAGTCCAAATCCCAAATGGAGCCAAAGCGGATCAATATTTTGTTTAGGAACCAGAGAGGCTCTAATAGGCACTTGCTTCAGACAGCAGGTGATCATCTTGGAAAAGAACTGACAACCACAATGCTAAAGCTGCTCACTTTGTTCCCATGATGTTCATGTGCATATATCGAAAATAAGTACTTGTATCAAAAAAACAGGGTGTATTTTGATTCAGCAATGTGTATTTTTCTCTAATGCAACATTTGGGTCAGAGTGGTCTAATTATTGTACTTCTCAGTCTTTTAGAAACTTTTTTAAACAGTGAATAATTTGCTTCCTTTAAAAAAAGACAAGTGTTACAGCAAACCGAGGAAAACAGAATGTGGTTGTTGTGTATATAAGAGGAGCTCCCATGGAAGCTGTTACATATAGGCAGTCTTTTATAGCCTTAATTATATAATCACTGGAAAATCAGATGCTGTGTATCTAAATTCATTTGCACACATTGTGTTTTTCACCCCTGAGGAGTAATATGGTGTATAACTACATCTGAAAACTAAAACAGTGAAATTTATGTCATGCCAATGTTTACTTTGTTGTAAAATTGACTTTCTACAAGCAATCCAATATCTAGTAAAGGCCCTGATCAAGCAGGGTTATAGAGTCATTAAATGCTGCATTTGTTAATAGCTGCAAATATTTTCTTTCCTACTACTTAAGAGTGTTGAAAACCTTGTTAATGAGAATGGAAATGAGCTATAAATGAGTGTATACATATTGTAGTGAAGTAATTCAACAATCGCTGTTCCTATTTAAACTGAAATAAAAATGTCAGCCAGGAAAAAGTGCTGGAGAGTTCATAGAAACCCCTCAACCCCCATGGACATCAGTCTGCAGAACAATTTCCTGAAGGAACTAATAGGAGTTGAATTTTTGAACCTTTTAAAACACGACATGATGAAGCAGTGAAGAACATAAATGGTCTTGTCTTTCCATAGGCAGCGATTCAGAGTTTTGGGTCTGAGATCTAGAAGGTGCCCCTCAGAAATTGTTGGCCTCTTCCATGTTGAACAGAGGATACTTAAGTGCTTAACTTAAATTACTTAAGTTACTTAACTTCCCATAATGGAAACAAGAGAGTGGGAGTTAAACTGCTGTGGAAATATGCCCATCCCCACTTGACTGGCTGCACTTCATTGTCATGGCAAGAGAGGAGATGATTCACAGCTTCCTCGGGAGTATTGCTCTTTGTTTTCTGTTTTCCTATCTGATACTAGTCCATCACTCTTCAGCTGCGGCACGAGAGAGGTGACTCTTTACAGGAAGAAATCTGTTCCCAGCAGCTCCTTTTGAGAGAGAGGATGAAGCTGCTTCATTACAGTTATACTTCTTGGGATCAATGGCATGGAAACAAATCAAATGACTTTCAGCTGTGATTCAAACATAACAGCATTTGAATTTTTCCCTTGGCGTATGGGAATAATAGCTTGTTTTGTTATCCTTCTGCTTTAAACCATAGCATTGTCCAAGAAAAGTGGAAAAAAGCCACATGACCTCCTGAAGGAAAAAATTATATGGGATATGTCTGTGAGAGCAGTATCAGTCAAAGGTCAGAGACGTGGTGGATATGCAGTTGTATAAGGAGACCAGATTGCATTTTACTGTAGGTCACCCTGACTAACATTAGCTGGTGCTAACAGTTTTTCTTGCAGGTTTTGATAGTCTTGTACCACTGTAGAGCAAATAAATCTCATAATCTTCCTTTTCACATTTTTCGTTGTTATGGGAATATATTCAGAGGTAAATTAGAAGTAAAATCTAACTCCATCTTCAAAGATACTATCTGCGAAATCAGTGCTAAATTCGATATTGGAAGGATAAAGCTTTCATTGTAGAATACAACATTTTTTCCTAATTCTTGATTCCCTGACCACTCCTTAATCATTACTTCTGAACTTAACTATGAGATATAAGTTGCTGCTGTGTATAGTAATTTTTTTTCCTACTCTTTGTCATGATCCATTGTTAGTTTATTGACAGGCCAGATGAGATACAGCTAAGAGGAACTGAGTTGAAAAAAACTGTGTAAGTCTAATGACAAGGGAATGAATCTCACATTTGTGAAGTGCAAACTCTGATACCTGAGTAGTCACAACCGTCTTGCCAACAAAAGCAAAGCAGTCTTTAATGTGCACTGCAGAACCTCAGTATGAATTAGTATTTTAATTAGCATTATTCTAAAAATAATTTAATCTTACAGAGCTCAGAACCTGACCATTCCAAAAGATACCAGAATTTGCTGTAAGAGGCTGTTATTAAAATGACAAAATTTCAGATAGGAAGTAATTTGCTATTTCTCAGATGAAACATTCAGGGCCAGGCTCATCTCTACCATACAAAATTGCCAGTATATTTCTTCAATTATTTTTGCTATTTGTGGAAGGGACTCAAACCCTTCCCATACCCTAAATCATTCTGGTTTTGTAGCTGTGTAAGAGTTATTACTAGGCGCAGAGGTCCAAAAGAGGATGGATTGGGGTGGTTCTGCTCAGCTTCTCAACCTATTTGCCATGTTTTTTTCCAGTACTTTTTTTCTGTAAGGAGCAGTTGGATTGCACAACCTTTTTGAGGAGGCTGGAGTAGAGGGAGATTTGGATGAATGTCATGAAGCAAGCATGGAAATGCAATAAGAGCAGCACAGACAGAAGAAATGTTTTGGGGGGAAGAGGGTGGGTTTCTGGGTATTTGGTTTTTGTTTAGTTTGTTTGATCGATTGATTTGGGGGGTTGGGTGCTTTTTGTGTTGTTGACTTGGTTTTTATTTTAATGAAGCTTACCCAAGGTTTCTTGCTGTTAGTTTCACTATTCTCCTTCTACACCAATTATTGAATTGTTTGCCTCAAGCATCAGAAACTTATCTATCAGATAAGGAGCAGAAAAGATACGAACATATGAAGCAAAATATTAGTGTGAAAAAATGAGGCAGAAACAGATGAAAGAGAAATGGATAAGCACGGAGAAGTAGGACAAAGAGGCAGTTTTATATCTTGACAATGAGCTATGAAAATCCTAGGTATAGTTGTAGCAAAAATGATCTCAAAAACCCGCAGTAGGAAAGCGTTAGTCTCTTCTCCTGAAGGTTCAGAAATCTCCACACAGCTGTCTTTATCCTCTTATTCCAAAATGAAACATTCTTCCATCTGTCTTCTCAGAGCATGAACTTGAGCAGTGATTTATTTCTGCTTGGATGGTTACTTAAAAATAAGAAATGCAAATTCAAATGTTTCCATTTGTAAATGTTAATATGACAAGATAGGGAAGTCACTCTCTCATCCTGATGTGTGCAATCAAGTGGAGAGGATAGAGAACAGTCTGGACTTCCGTAAACAGAGTGAGACACTGGGGGAGCAGGTAGCAAAAATGTAAAGAAACCACGAAGAAGTCAGAAGTTGAGAGGGTAGTTTTAAATTCCTTTCTTGATACAGCAGAAAGGAAGCAAGTGAAAAGGTGATAAGATAATTGCACGTTCCAAGATTACTTGGTAAAGCACTTAGTAGGGCCAAGAGTAATTACTATGTAGCTGACACTGGCTCTATTTAATTTGAAACATTTATAGGAATTATCATATAATTAGACTGTCGCTACCTGATATTTACTACGCAATCAAATGACAAGACTTACCATGAAATGTGGTAAAGAAGAGAAGGAATATGGCAACAACAATTTGTAACTTTAATCATTACCAAATTAACAATTACAATATAGCTTAGGACATTTCTGACTCAAGAATGGTTTTCCAAGTGGTGTATATGCAAATCACAGACCAAAATAAAGTTATTTCTTTCAAGAAGATTGATTTTGTGACTCAAGATATTTACTCTGATGTTATTTTTGGCCATGCTCCATCAAGCTTGGACAAGCTCCCACTTCTATGCAGAGCCTGGAATAATCCCACTGCAGTAAAGCACCAAGGAGATGGGAATATTATCTTCTCTTGCCTCCATTGCTAGGAAGACAGAGGAAGGGGCATATCTAAAGGAAAATTATGAAGTCTGATGAGCTAAGATGTTGTCTAGAGGTGTTTATTTTTACCATTGACTATTAAAGGAGCCTAGGGTGGTTGTAATCCTAACATAAGCACCTCTGTTAATTGCATGAAATTAGACAAATTGCACTCAGGCCTGAATTAAAAAGCCAAATAGATTAAAAATAAATTCACCAGAAGCCTGCCTGAAAAGATCAGACTCTGATTGGAAGATCTCCCGTGTATGCCACATGTTCATAAAATTATTTTCATCCCACCCCCACTCAGCCTCAGTATAAATAACTTTATCACTTCTATTGCCTTCAGGTATTTTGCATTTTACCCTACCTAACCTAACGAAATCATTAGTTGAAAACTTATTCCTGATACCTGAAAACGAGGAAAATGTAATCAGTGTAGCTTATAGTGAAGTACTTATTAACTGTATATTTTTGATAAATTTGGTTTTGGATCATTACTTTCGATCAACATGTAAGGAGGATCACTATGCAGATCACACATCACCAGTCTTACTGGAGACGAAATTATATCTTGCAGACCAGTTTCTAGTGAGCTAAAATCTTTGCTCAAAAAAATTCAAATGACCTTGAAATAAGTCAAGAGAAAATCTGTTACTGAACTGGATTCCTAGATCATTGTTTCAATAAATATTTAGTGAAAAGCTAAGAACTAAACAGAGAAAAAAGACACATGTGTATGATTTGCAAATTTTATAGAAGTGTATCCACTGGGGATATATACCTCAGCTTCATGAATGAAGCAATGGAGGAATTCACAGATGTGTTTGCATATGCATCACACCCAAGATTACCATTCCCTTGCTCCTGGACACTATTTTTGAGAAAGCACGGGAGGATCCCATATTTCCTTCCCCTCATTTAAAAGGCTTCAAGTGTGGGAGTACAATCTGAGAGGAGGAGAGTCTGCATCAGTAGAAAACAGACAGAACGCCTCTCGTCCCTTGAAAAAATATGTGACGATAAACAGATGGTCTAAATTTATGTGTCTTTGTTCCCATCCTAAATGGGTAGCATTGATGTAGTGATATTGGTAAAAATGTGAACACTGTCAAAACACTAATTTTGAGATTCATGGTTATTTGTACAATAATAAAATAGTTACGGCCGCTTTTTTTTTTTCCCTGTTTCCTATAAGGAATACAGACTTTTGTGTTATCATACCTTCCTCATAACTTTCTTTGATATGGAAAGACCTCATTGCAAGTTTAAGTTTTATAATCCAGTCTTCATATTTGCTTGATTCAGGAAATTACAGAAGGTAATTTGCTGCACCTGTGCAGAGGAAGCCTATTCTAATGACACTGAGGTTTTGCAAGCAATTCTCTTTTTTTACAGGTAAAGAATTTCATTTTGAAGTATGTTCCTACCTTGTACAGCTTTGCCCAGTCAGAAGCAGTCTGCCTTTGTGCAGGTCAGAGATTCTGGTACTTGCTGCCTTCTCTCCCCTTGGGCTGAGGTGCTGTAAACTCTTTCTGGACCAGTTTCGGAGCTGCCTGATATAGGACTACCTGTAGCACACTTTTAATGTACATTCTCAGAAGACTACACAGAAACAAAGTTTAGCTTTTTTCAGCCTTGTCTAACATATACCTTGTTCCCAGAATGTATTTAATGTATATCTTTCCACTTCTTGAGTCACCTTATGTAAGGGGATCTATTCATAGCTGATTGGGAAGAGAGCAAGCCATCCCGGCCAGCTCTGCTCCAAGGGCGATAGGAGAATCCTTTGCTGTTTCTCCCTCCCACAGCAGGATACAAAGTTACACGAGGGAAACTTTGATTTGAATTGCTTGGTGAATTCAGATGTCTGCACAGTGGTGATACCTTTTCAGACTGACACTGTCTAAGGCTGTAGTCTGCAAAGCTAGAACAAGCTTCTTCAGTGACTGGGAACACAGCTTCACCCAGAAGAATAAAGCAGGATAGCAGCACCTCTGAAACCAGAGGTGATATAATCAAGCTCATTCTGAATTTCCAAATTAAATCTCAACCCCACTAGCAGCACTCTTCCGGGAGCAGAGTTGGAGGATATGGAAATCTCGTTCTGGCTATAAAGGGGAACTGAAAAGCCAGAGCCAGTGAATTTTTTCTCAGTGTTATCTCCTGGCAAAGTCAGGTGTGCTTCATGGAAAATTACAAAAGAAATTCAGGAACACTTGCCTCTGGGCTGCTTGCTGCAAACAAATGTATGTTTTGAATTATTCATGGAATTTTGAACAATGGTTTCATAACCACCGACAAACTCAGGATCCACATGTGTGTGACGAGCTTTAGCTTCAGGTTAGGTCTTGCCAGGCAAGACTGTGTGTTTAGCACAGTGGGGATCAAGTAATTGATTGACGCCCTTCCATAATTAAATATTAAATCCTAAAAAGGATTAGTGGTTACCAGTAAGTTAAACATCCTTACTTCCCTTTCCCTTTTTAAAATACTGTCTTCGGTGATACTACTAGCGGGATTGCTCTGCTGTGCTCCTGTTAACACACTTTAGAGCCCAACCTAGACAATGGGTTTTTTAGACACAACTTCCTGCTCTTCACTGAACAAGAAATTATTATAAAACATTTAGGGTTGGTTTGCAGTAATAAGAGAAGTTTCGGTAGAACACCATGCCACAGGACAGCAGTATGAAGGATTCATTCTTAAATATAGCCACTGCAGAAATTCATCTGCACCATACAGGAAATGTAGTTACAGGACAGAAGTCTGTGTCATTTTCAAGCTGGAGCTGAAGAGAAATTATTAATCAGCTAGCAAAGATAATTCTGTAAACTTCAAAACTGTAAAATTAGTTACCCAACAGTCCAAACAGACTAAAATAAATCGGTTGTCTGTCCAAACACGAAAAAATGTGTGTGATACCACTTTGATTTTATTTTTTTTTATCTGTGATATCATGATCAGTGGATCAGGTACAACATCTTCTGTTGTACCATCCCAGTTAAAAATGGGTTTGTTAGAATTAGGGAATTTTAATCCTCTGTAAGTGATGGTTTTCTCATCCTAATGACAGTAGTGTGAGTCAAGATAGGAGGAGAGTCAGCATCTTGCATACATAAATACTTGAAGACTGCAAGAAATATTTTCCAAAGAAGCCATGTCATTTCAGAAGACCACGCAACTTATGTTTCTGAATTTATTTGCACATGTCTAGAAAGAAAAAGCTTTCAATAGTACAGAATGGTTCCTTGCTCTTCACGTAGAAGAAATTCTATAATAAGCAGCCATTGTGAAAGTGGTTTCTCTCTGTTTGTAAGTGTACATTTGAATAACATTTTCATAATTTCTGCCATGGGAAGAAAGACTTCCAGACACAATTCTGAGCTGTATGTGCAAAATCCTGGTGTCACTGGAGTCAACAGAAACTTATCATTGATTTCAATGAGTTAGAGACTTGGATCTGTGCTAGATAAAAATAAACTTAGATGACTGTTTTCTTTTTGGATGTCCTCAGAAGTGAAGTGCATCATGAACATGTTTTTATGGATTTTAATGCTTTCTTTGGTATGTCCTTGCTTCTTGGAAGAAGTCCAGGTGGTTCTTTCAGGTTCATGTAACTCATAAGAAACTGTAGCTGCTGTCTCTACTAAAGGAAGTGAAAAAAAATGTATAAATTGTGTTTGTGATAAGAGGTTCCTCAAAAAACAAGTTGGTATACTGCAGTGTATGGGAAATGAAGGAATAGATCAGTACAGATTAACATATAATGCCAATTTAAAATATAGCATCTGAGGTTTATCTCAGGGGCTTTGCACCAAAGACGAACGTATTTAAAGCAAATAAATAGACAATGTGTAGGTATTAGAACTCCACGTTTGTGTGTAGTTTACATTTTCTTTATGAACAGGACAGAACTTCCCTGGGGTTTTCAGGCAGCTCTCCCCAAATTCTTAAGTCAAAACAGTATCTTGAGATCTGTTTTTCTTACTCTCTTAGAACTTTATCTGAAAAATTTTGTAATGGAACTTCCCAAGTTACTTGCTTTGGACCAACTTTTTGAGTCATTCCTGTCTCTCCATTGGAATAGACAGTTGCTTGGATTTTGCTCACATTTTAGAATTTTCTTTCATATGTCTTTTTTATTACATGTAATAATAAGCAAAATTTACATTAAACATTTAACAGCTTTAAGGCCTCACAAGCAATGCTGTCACATTACAGGTAAGAGTTTGAAGTTTGCCTGACAGAGCCCTGAGGACTTTCACTGAAACAGTTTCATAAAGTCAAAAAGCAGGTTTTAATTTATTAAAGTGACAGATATAGTAAATTCAGAATTGCCATTGATAAATGCATGTGCTGCAGTAGCACTGATATATAATAGTAATGCTGACAAACCCTGTCCCAGGTGTTCTTCACTGTATAGTGAAGGTGTGTTTCTTACCAAGAAGGCATCCCTGTCTGGAGTGGAGGAAGAGGAGTACAACCCGTTGCCTGTTCCCGGCAGGTCTTCAGTCTTTTCTTCCCAGATAGGTTTTTTCCCCTCATGGCCTTTTATATCCTAACTTTGTCTGTCCTTTGCTCTTATGTGGCATCTAGCATGATTTAGGTGGAGAGTTGAGTAACATGTTTAGAACATGTTTATCATGTTCTTCATTAGGAGTGTATGTTCTTCATATTTAGGAGTGTACACTTTAATACTAATTTTATAGATAATCAGTTATTATTAACGGTCAAATGTAGTAAAGCTATTAATGAACCTCTAGAATTTCTCGTAGAAATTATAGTGGTCGCTTTAGTAGGATTTTGCAGGTTGAATTTGCTAAATGATGACAGAATTCCTAGGAGGTCAAGGGAAAAAGAACTTACAATCCTTAGTAACACATCCAAGAAAGCTCTGTTACTGAACTGGATTCTCAAATATATCTTTCTGTAAATATTTAATGAAAAGATGACAAACAGAAATAGAACACCACCTTATTTCCAAACCCCCCCCATTTAATAGCACAGAGTCCTACATCCTATTCTAGCATTATACACCTTAGTGTTAGTTTATGTATTTTGCTGTTTTGTACTGGCGTAGACGAATTTGCAAATATAATCACACAGCCTACCACCCTGTGTGACCAGGCGAGTTTTTGAAAGTAGAAGGAATGACAGATCAAGTTTTAAAAAGCATTTTCCACTGTTTTATGAGGGCAAGTATTCTGATAAAGAGCAAATAAGTACACAGTCATTGATAGGATGCACAAAAAATTAGATTAATTGCCACAAATCCAGACTTAGGGTGTGTCTGTGTTACTGACTGGTATGTATAGAGAGATGTCTGCTACATTTTGTCTCCACTGTGTTTGGAGCACTCTGCATGGCATCCTGGTGCATTGCTTCAAATTTGATACCAAAGCAGTACTGATTCAAGAACATCAGGAATGTGCTAAATTGTGCAGCACAAGACTCTTGGGTGCAGATGTAAGGCAAATTTGTAAGAGAAAATAATTTCTCCAGTGTATTAAATTACAATTGTAATTGCATTCTTGGTGTATACTTGGTTTCGCAGTACATTTAGGACTAAGTACAAATAGGGAAATTACCCACAAAAGCTCCCTTTGATTTTTCCCTAACAAAGTTGAAGAAATGGCTCATGAACTTGTTCATCCCAGGTATCATGAGCTGATGGTGTGAGTTTCCATGAGAGTCAGTCAGTCAGTTATTAATGTCAAAGTGTCCTTGAACACAAAGGAGAATACTAGACCTGGTGGCACTTGTACCTACAGATTAGTGTTTGACAAAGCAACAACTTCTTATTGTGCAACCGGGGTCAAGCATCTTCCATGCAACTGGACACACAGGTAATGGGTTCAGTCTCCTACACTTCCAATCATAGGCAGATTAATGTAGCACAAGTGACAAAATCTGTATTTAAGATGGGATATATCTCCCTTAATTTTAGCCACCAAAAAGACTGTCTAATCTAAACTATCCACCAACAATCTTTCTAGGTTCCCTCAGTCAATGGAGTGAGATTTTATATCTTATCAGCTGAACCACTTCCTGACAGTTCATCTCCTTCCATTGCTTCCAAGAGTTCTAGATGATTACCATAGATAGATCCTTACCATTCGGACAGTAAAAATGGGACTAAATGAATCCCACTCTCCAGGAAAACAGATAAATAGGAAGTCACTGTGAAATACAAACCTAATTTTGGTAAAGACAATTATGTCCATTCATGATAAGGAGGCATTCTGCAGAAATAGCATTGCTTTGACAAAAAGATCACTTTGCCCTAGCTTTTGCCCAAGTTCAGATGTATCGACAAGGCTCCAGGACAGAAAAGAATGAGTGAAAGATTTAAGAAGGATGAAACACTGAGGTCTGGTAGATGGTGATTTTTTCCCTTTCTGATGAGTTTTGCCACTCAGAGCAGAGAGAAGATGAAGAAAGCATTGAACCAATAAGAATGTGTGGGTGGTTTTTGTACATGTAATTTAAAGTTAATTGTTCAGTGTACGAATACGTAGATCAACCTGGTTTTGCTTTTGAATTCCCTATTTAAAAAGTCTTGATTTTGTATTAGACTGTAATATGTATAAGCTATAGATTCTAATAGTTTATTATTTCTTTATCCTTGTTCATGGTTTCCTAAGAAGGAAATGACTGTTTCTAAAGTTCAAAGCTTCCTGGGTACTTTTGAAGTCATGACAGCACTGTTCCTAGGGAGGGCTATGATCTAGACAGCTGTCCCCCCGGAATAAAAGTAAATTAATGGGAAAAAAAATCATAGAGATATAAAATGGTGCTTTCATCAATAGTGCTTTTCAGTTTTGCTTTATGATATGTCATCTGGTGTGGGAGGGGAAGGAAAGTAACTTGTACTTTGAAGTGGTAGCATGTTCTGAAGCAGTCATTAATGTAGTTCATACCTCTTAGGTACCTGAATCAGAGTCCCCGATTCTTTGAGGTGCTCTCTGCAGCCAGGACACCTGGCAAAACCCAGGCCTGTGCAAGCAGCTTGGAGGGCAAAATTCCGACAAAGAAAATTATTAACTGGAGAGTTTTGGGGTTGAAATATAAAGTATTTTCCAGTTAAGATGTTATAATTTTCCAGCTTATTACAAAGACTTACAGTTAGCCTAGCTTTCAGAAAAGTATCTCAAATTAAATTATTTACAACTAAGAATAGTAGCTTTCTCTTTAGCCTATTTTAGTCTCAAGTTGAAAAGTTAGCTCATAAGTTTCACTCTTTTTTCTTCACATTTAAATTATTAAGACATAAAATCTTTTCACATGATATTACAAATACATGAGCACGTTCCTACAATTTTCATCAGTTTGAACACACTTTTATCATGTGTTAATGACTGCTGCATAGATTTATTTCTAATCTTACCAGAGAATTTTAATGTCTTCTTCCATGGCATAAGCATCCTGTTAGTCAGTTGACACAATTATGAATTAGAGGGATTGCTCTTGTACAACAGAAATCTGTTATTTCCCCATTATGAGTATATCATTCAGCTTCCATTACATTTCCTTTCCTTGACAGGTCAAGGAAAATAGAGTACGATATATAACTGTTAGTTCTTACGATAGTGCTTAATTATATTAGTTGACATATAATTTAGCTGATAATGGATAGCATAATTCAGCTGAAATAGAAAACTACCTGTAAATAAACACAGCATCTCCATATTTTGTGCCCTCTGGAACGGCAGTTTTTAGCTAAGACCCACTGAAGAGAATTGAAAGACCTAAGAAACTCAAATGCTCTGAGCTTTCCTTGTATGTTCTCTCCGATATGAACCAGATCCCATTTCGGATTTGCTCTAACAGGTCAGAGCAAGGCCTACTTAGACAGCCATGTAGAATGCCCAAAGGGTGGTATCAGAATGTGAGATGCAATTAG
>NW_010411269.1:56372-65795 GCF_000710305.1 Buceros rhinoceros silvestris | reverse complement strand
TTTCCCAAGCGCTCTTCCTGCTTCCAGCGATTTGTGGTTTCGGGGGTTCATTAGAGGTTGCTATCTTTGTCTTTAATAATCACAGATGGACTTTTCTTTTCTGTCTTTCTCCAGTGACTTTTGGCAGCCCTGCCGTGTGCTAGAAATCTACAGCCTTCTGTGGCAGGGATGTTTATAGCTAAGTTACAAGATGCAGGATAAATCCCTTTCTTTCTTTACTTTGGGGATTGCCTTTTAGTTTCCTCTGGAGCTCTTTTAGCCTTTGATTGGAGGAGACAGTGAACATCTGATCAAATTCTCTCTTCACTCTTTGCTCTTGTACACTATTTACTCTCTTCAAATTATTTGATGATGTACAGAATTGTCTTATCTCTTCCCTCACATTTGCTGCTTTGCCAGGATGTTTCCTGCTCTATAAATATACCTCTCATACCTAAGCCATTTCATAATTGTAATTATCCTTGATGCTCTTTGCTGAAAATTTTCTAATTCTACTAATTTGGTACATTACATAGAGAGCAAATATTAAAATGGAATTTCTGACACTATTTCTGCAGTGAAACATTTAAGACTGGAGAGTATTACGTGAATTTGTTGTGTTACATTTAGCTTCACATTTGTTTCTGGAGACGCAATTCACCTTCTATTACATGAAGGGGAAAGTAATATGCTGCTTTAATTTTTGTAAATTATACTTTCTAGGAATTCAAACTACTGAGTACTGAAAAGGTCAGAGTATTGTATTTCACCAATGTAATTTATTACATGGTTCATGCATGCTAAGAGATAAGCACGTTGGGAGAAAACTGTAAACCCTGTGAAAAAAACAAAACAAACCAACAAATTAAACCAAGGGTGATGTCCAGAATGACTTATAGTTTAGAATTTTAATTGCTTATTGCATTTATGTTACATTTTGATGATAAAACTAAAGCTGCCATTGAAATATTTTGTAAATATTAGTTAATCCATATCTTAGTTAATTAAGTATTCTTATGAGAAACCGGGGAGCAGGGTAGTGTTGCAGACAGAGCAGATATTCTTACCTATATTCAATGGTTTACTCTCAGTGATGAATGAGTCATAATTAAGAGGAATTAGAATCCAGGACTTCTTGGATGCCACAGTTTTCTTTCTATGATAGAAATGTGTGTATATTACATGATATTTTTGGAACTTTTGGTGTGCAACAAGCCTCAGACCGTTGTTACTTTTAGATTCAAAAATTCGTTGTGGTCTTGCTGAAGCTACCATTCAAAGTGCTCAGAAAATAAGTCAAGACCAAAATCATGCTGTCCATCATTAAGTGAAGCTGCGTTTTGGCAATGCAATAAACCAGTGTTTACAGATTCCAGAAAGACTGCAGGTACATTTTCTGATTTGAATCTATTATGCCGATTGACTCAAGCCCTGGCTACCTGAGATAAAACCTCTTTCTGGGGGACATGCTAGTATGGTTGAGTGTAATCGAACAGATTGAGCCAGGGGCTTTCTTGTATAGATAAATATGATCTGCTCAAATTGTATTTGGGACATTTCAATTCTTATCTCACTCCCCTTAATCAGCTGTAACTCAGAAATTACTTTTCATGCACACTGTTGACTTGATTGAAGAGGGACTATTTTGGGAGAAAAAAACGGGGTAGGATATCAGTGAAACTAATGCATCATGGAATTAACTCATGCTCATGTATATTGTTTTGTTTAATTTAAAAGCAATTAAAATAATATTTTATATATATGAAATAATTTTTTCACGTACAACAGAATTAGGGTGATTTTTAGAGGGAAATAGAGTAAAATGTACCATTCCATTTAAGCAAGAACGAAATGTATCATGTGTTCGCATTTTTTAAACAGCTTTAGAATTCCAAACACAGTTTGGAATGAAATGGTATCTGTAAATGTAATCACAGAATCAACAGGAACTGACTATTTTGTACCCTTGTGTATCCAGTGGAAAATGGAATTTTGATTATTATGCTTGGCATCTTATTAAACTTTTCTACTCTAATACATTTTTTCCTCAACTTTCCTGTCCTAATACTCACAGGAGATACTTTTTATTCCTACTATTTATTTAATTCTGACAGGTTGGAATTCACTTATAATTTCTTACCGTAATTCAATCTATAATTATAAATTACCCCCTAGTTTCTAAGCTCTTTAGGTTCAAGAGTTCATATCACTTAGAGATATTTTTGTGATACTTTATATTTGATTGGCAGTGTAGCACAACAGTAGTTGAGCAACATAACAATAACAAATTTCAGAAAATCTGAGTCTCTATAGTAGCAAAGGGTTATTATTGTAGGCTCATAACCTACACAATTGATTCATTCAGTCTTTCTAGGTTTTGGACACTTTTATATACATATGTCTGAAAATGCTGCTGTAGTGGTTCAAATAAGAATCTAAAGCATCCTTCAAACTTCATTCATCCTCTATTTCCAAGCCCTGGAAATAGAGAATCAAAGTGATGGCACCAAAAAAGCAAACCACCTTCTAAATAGTTGTGCTTTTCTCTACCTCGCAGTCTCAGAGCTCTTCATGAGAAACTGCTGATAAACAGTGGTCATTCACCATGTGGTACCCTTGCAAGAGAATATTTGAACTACTCTGCAGAAGTCTTTCTGATAGTTCTTCTTACTCTCTGGTAGAGTGTTTTGACAGCAGCAGAATTCATGGAAGAGGGAGACAGGCCTCCCACGTGCCCCACAAAGGAGAGAAAGAGCACTAGATTTCATCTGCTAAAGCACCAAAGACCTGTCAAAGTAACTAAAATAAAGACACTCAGGGTAAACACCTGTTAGTGGGACTTGGGCTAAATCTCGGGCAGTGTTTTTGTGGGACGACTTCTAACTTCTTCACCACATATGACAGAGTGGGAAGGATCTAAAGCAAACTGTGTTTGTAGGTCAGAGTATTCTCTATGCCTTTTATTGAAGTTACGTAGTATCTTTGAGTCAAGAGCCTGAAGGCTGGTAGTGAAGTTCCAGCTTCTTTTAAACCATCAGAAGCGCCAACACTCTTGAAACTATTCCTTCAAGCAAGAAAAAATACTGGACTCAGTCAGGTTATTCTAACTGCAGTTTAGTAGCCGTTGAGAGAAGATCTTTGAAGGGGACCAAGATGTGACAGTTTTCTGCATATTCTACAGTACTCTATTGACAAATACTTTCACCAACATTAAGGTGACAAACATAGCACAACAACGTGCTCAGGGCTCACCTGTAGTAAAATATGAAGTTCCAATTTAAGTTGAAAAAAATTTTCGGAAAGGCTAGAATAGAAAAATTGTTCATTCTATCTTTTGTTCTGAATAATTCTCCTACATGTTTAAACCCATACACAGTCTATATGGTGAAAGAAAGATCATATTTTTGATTGTTGTGAAGTAGCCAGACCTGAAACAGAAAAGAGACATTTTACCATTAGTGATTTTTCTCCAAAACTAAAGTAATAATCAAAGACTTATTTTATTTATCAAGCTTTGTATACAACAAAGGGCAGCAAATGGGTATCACCTTACCTAGACTTTGGATGGTGTTCTCTAGTCTCCAGAATGTAGAGAGCACAACAGAGAACACTGGCCAAATAGTGTGAGTGGATAATTTTTTAAATTCTCTTTTCTTTGAGTTTTAATAATTTTGTTCAGGAGTAAGACAATTTCAGATGCTTGCTTAGGGATGTGCTATGTTATTGCAACGAGGAAAAAGTACACAGAAAATTACAAGATGTTATAGAAGGCTATAATAAAATAAAGGTAAGCTTTTGTGTGTTATGCTTTGATTAAGTGGTAGAAGAGAATTTTCTCTGTACATTCAATACCACACTAAAGACTAAATACCACACAGTGCTGTTAATGCTCCCATTTTAACCTTGCAGATATATTCAGGAAGAAAAATATCAGCTATTAACACACCCACTTTTGTCCCCTGCTTCCCAAACAAATTTGGCTTAGTGTGAATGTAGGATGGGGTAATTTGACTTTTGCAATCACAGCAGACAGCTGTGAGTGATACATGACATGAAAATGAATTATCCCTGCTGTTGCTCATTGAGAGCAGATAGCGCTGTGCGGTTATTATGCTGTGTTGTAGTCTGTGCTTGGCAGGTATGCAGTACAGGAAGATAAAAGAAGCCTTTATTCCTAGTTCTATTAATTATTCCTATACATACAGAAAAAGAACTTTACACAAACATCATATTCCTTAATTTACTTTCTGTCTCTCCCTCTCTTCATTCTCCATCACTGTGAGATAACTCCATGGTGCTCCCAGTCACACAGACTTAATAGCAATGTTTAATTAGACCCGCCCCCCCTTTCCCTTTCCACCCACTGCTAGACTGTTATTAAATTTCTCCAGTTATTGCCCAGTAGAGGAAGAGGCTATATAATTTCCTTTCTATTTCAGCTGTTACAGTTCTGATAATTCATCAAAACCCTCTTATCATCTCTACCGTCACCTGATTCAGCTTTCTTCTTTTCCTCTTAGGCTTTATATTGCAAGCTTTTTGTCCAACTTATCAGAGCATTTTCTCAGCCCAGCCTAATTGTCCCCCTTCCTATTCTGAGCTCACCTTTCACTGATTTGGAAACTCTCCATGTCTCCTTTGTGAGCAACACCTTTCCCGCAACAACTTGTCTCTTCTATGTATTTTATCCCAAGCTGCCCATAGTTGCTTGGAGTTTGGTTCCTTCTGCTCTCTGGCCTCTCCATCTTCTCTCTCTGTATCTTTGTCTCTTTGGAAGCAATTCTGCAATTCAGCACATTCTCAGTTCCCTTTCTTCCTCTTCACTGAGCCCTTAAAGACTTGGCTTGCTTACATCAGAATTTTTCCAATTGTTTTCTAATGTTTTTTCTTTATTCTGAATGCAGTTTGAACTGCGTCTCAGAGGTATAGATTTGAGCAGAGTTTGTGAGATTTGCCCTTCATCATGAGCTCAAAATATGAATGAGGTTAAGCAAGACTGGTTTTGGTGACTTGAGTGTTGGCATCTGAGTCGCTGAGCCATACTCAGCAGCTTTAGTTTGAATAAATCATTTGAATTACAGCATAATGAGAGCATAGAGGCATTTTTTATGCTTCTTGACAACTAGTTTTTAAAAAAATCAGCAGCTTGCTTAATGTAAATATATATGATAAATGGGTCCCCATTAATACATGCATTTCAAATCTGTGTGCCTGTAGTTATGCTCCTAAAGTCTCATGTAGCCAGTTACATAAATGATCTATTCTGAAGCATTGAGTAGTTGCATCTCGCAGCGACTGCAGTGGCTGGCCTGACTGGTTTCCCTTTCAGAGCACCCCAATGAGTTTCTGCAACCTATCAACCACCAAAAAGACCAGCCTTCGTCACCAGTCCATGGTGCCACCTGCATCCGATCCTGAGTATTATCTGGAAAGCATCTGACTTCCAACCAAGGCTGCTTGTCATATCCTACACTGAAAGAAAGTTTTGCATTAGCATGCACATGTGAATGCCTGTGCTTTCATTTTGTGTGTTGCTTTCTTGTGTGTGCTTTTGTTTGTGCCTCTAGACATTCAGCCACACAGGAGCGTTGTCCTCTGCGTGGTGTGACTGGTTCTGTACAGGTCAAGAGAGGGTAAGGGAGGTCAGAGGCTTTGTCTCTTCTTCATTTCTTCAGTTTTGTTTCCTGGACAACAAAGATGTTGCTTCTAGTTTAATTTCCCACCTCCCAGGTTCTCTCTTTTCCTCATGTGTGTTTGTGAAGAGGAAGATCCTTCTCCATGTGTCCAACCACACACCCCAGAGAGTAGACTGCTCTATCTGCTGGGGACATGCCATGGGTGGTAGAGGAGGAAGGCACCAGCCAAACTGAACTAATTTTCTTCCTTTCTCACAAGGCAAACAAATGACAGATCTAGCTCTACCTGACATTTCCTGAGCACTAGAAACTCTCTAGGGAACCTTAGGTTAATGTGACAGAAAATGCAGTCAGCAGATTCTGCGCTATCAGAAACCACCAAACTTGTGCAAACTGCCCCTGTACCTTTGACCTGTGCCTTATTTCTAAGGCTAAAAGACTACTAATGCCAGATTCTTTGTTCAGTCAAAAATCCTGATTTGATTTTTAATATCTTCCCTCTGCCCTTCATAATAATACATTAAAAAGGAAAAATAAAGGAGGCTGCCTCACAGATGCTGAAGTCTCCTCAGTAATTTTCAGGCAGAAAATCAAATTGCCTGTGGGCTGTAGATTTTCGTAGTGTGCATGCATAGCAGAGGTCACCTTTAACATTAAGGGCATGAATCTCATTTTCCTTCCATCATTTGAGCTTTGGTGTAAAGTCATTAATAACTTCAGCAGGTTCACACTGACTGATCTGTGGGTTACTAAGACAGTTAGTTTGGCCCAGACCTTGTATTTAAAGTGTAACTAATGGCAACAAAAACTCTTAACTGTGCTTAAGAGAGAAAATATAATAATGAAAAGCTGCTGACAGCTTCGCAGGAACCATATCAGACTGCTTACTTAATTTTATACAAAACTCTCCATTACTAGATCTCCTTTTTTTTCCTTTGCAAAGCAAATTAACCCATTACCCCTATTTTGCAGACACGAGCAAGGTTCTGAAGGATAAAAGAACTGTCAAAAAACATGCAAAGGGCAAAGTTACAGGCATTTTTATCTCCTTGTAGTCCATTATACTCAAAATGTGATAAGCTGGATCCTGTAAAGGAGAAAAGTAGTACAAGACATCAAGAAAGGGAACAGAATGAAGTCTGGCTTTTGAACTTGTTTTGAATTTTGTTACTGGAAAGACAAGGCTTAGCAAACTTGCTCTGAGAGAAATCAATTTACCTTTCTAGCTACTTGGCTACTTACAGAGTCCCTAAAATCCCAAAATAATAGTAATTTGGAGTGAAGGAACTATCATAGAGTGAGGCTGTAACATGAAACAGCTAGACCTTGAAAATTTCCAGAATAAACATGAAAAGAAGGGTGCCAAATGCAGCAAGTGATGGAGTCATAGACTCAAAAAATGCCCCATTTTAACTGTTGTGGTTACATCAAGAAGCCATAGGCTTTGACACCGAGGTTTTGTGTTTTGCTGAACGCTTGTAAGCTGCCCTGTGCCACGCTGTGTGCTATCATACAGCCTTGGAGTTTGCTGGAGTGCTCTGAGTGGAATCTCTTGCTGCTGGTAGAGATTTTCTGTTAACATATTTGCTCATAAATAAAAAGAGCTATAAAATATATTTGCAGCAATTCACAAATTATGACACAATCACAAATGCTGCAGTTAACACTTCTAGGGTCTAAACAAGCCAGCTGTGGTATGCAGTTCAGCATGCTCCATAACAAATCAGGGTTTTTTTTTTAAAGATGTGTAGTGGTCCAATAATAAAAGCTAATGTCTCCTGTTTAATTCAAATATATCTGTACTGACCTTACCCCAATACTCACTGTGCTTGAGTGACTGTGCCTATGGTTCTCCTCCATCTCAAAACCTCCTACCTAATGCAGTCAAATTCTGCTTCACAAATGGTAGTGCCTGAACTAAATTTATTTCAGATTCCTCTTTCTACAGGTACTTGTTTCCACAGATTAGAGAAATCATTTCTTAGCAGCCTTCCAGAGTGTCACATCTTTAATACATCAGATATCTCGATTTGACTGTATCATTTATGGAGCACAGCCAACACCTCTATGGCTAGATCCTGTACATCATTTCTCTGCCTGCAGTACTTGAGATTGTGGTTTTGTTGGCTTCTAAAAAGATTTCCTGCACTGCTCAAAGATTCTTGCCTCCTTTCAATGGATGTCTTTAAAAGCAGTACAGAGACTAGCAAGGATCTATAGACCCAGTTTAAAACCACAGGGCTAATCACCTGGATGTAGCCCTAGGGTACCTGGATGCCTACAGTACAGAGAACAAGGCAAGCAAACCTGTGACAGTTTGGATTTCTGTCACAAGTCATCATGCTCTTAGCCAAGGGAATAACAATAAGTCTAACTGGTATTTATGGTTGTGATAGAGCAATGCATCTATGTGGAGTAAACTTTGAATGTGTCTAAAGGACTGGCCTAGGATATATCCACTTCAGACTGTATTTCAGTTTCCTGTACATGTGCTATGTATTTACATATTTTGCAAGAGTAATTGTTGCTCTGCTTTGAAGGGTTTTTTTTAAAAAAACAAAGCAAAGCAAAGCAAAACAAAACACCCAAACCAAAAACCAAACCACTAGAAAATATTGAGAGAAACAAAAGATACACAGAGCTTTTATTTTCTTGTAAAGATTTTAGCCTTTACCATGTTTCCCTTTCCACTTTCTTTTTTATCCCAAAGTAACACCAGCATGGAGTTAGAGTTAACCAGAACTTAATTTACTGTTTTAGGTGAATGTGCAAATCTATTAATCCTGTCGAAACACATTTTGTTTTACATACTTTAAATGACAGACCTTAAAGATTTCTTCAAGGCACACATTTCATCAGCACTCACACTACAAAGAACATTAGGTTAAACAGAGATAGATGAGAATTTCCATTGCAATTTCCTGTGATTTAGGCATCTGGTTTTGCTCAAAAGCAGAAATTTTAGTAATTCCCAGAACATGAAATTACTAAAAGAACATTTGGACAGTCAGCTATGTTTGTTACTATAAAACTGAAAGAATTTTACGGTACCTTTTATCTGAAAGACTCCATTTTACTGAAAGTTAGGGTAACGTCTCAAAATGACAACATACAGGTTTACACTATCAAGAAAAGTTTTTACAGTAAGAACACGATGCCTTAGTGAGTGCTGCTTTCTTATTTCAATGATAATGTTCTGCAAATTGCTTCCTGACCAAATAAAAATGTAGGGGAACCTCACCAGGAACTCCCCACCCACGAGGATGGGTCTACTGAAAGTAGTTAAGTACAGGCTGTTTCTTATCATGTTAATTCCTACTCTGTTACTCTACTGCCTGTCTGAACTTGCCAAGAATATTGATTTACAAAAGACCATCTAGGCGGTTACCCTGCTGGGATTGCCATGATGTCCTCACTCTGCGCTCTTCAGCCTTCCAAACTTGGTAACCTAACTTTTCTACTTTCTCCTTATAAATGGGGGAAGTAATTACTATAGGATACTGATTCTTTCTGGTTGATCTTGGGATAAACAGTACTATTAACTATACTACTGTTTGACATGCATTTTGCTTTTGCCATTATGTTAGAAGTCTCTATACTGTGCTACTATACATGCATTTCCTAGGTTCACTGCGCTGTTTATTGAACAGCAGTCTCAAATATATGATGATGACTGAATAAAATATATAATTTTTGCTCATTTCATCTATCTGAAATATTTGGCATTGTTTCTTTGCAAGTCCTGGCAAAAGTAGCCCAAAGAAACTTTATCAACTGTGCAAAAAAGATTTGGAATAGTCTCAGCAGG
>NW_010411269.1:27814-56264 GCF_000710305.1 Buceros rhinoceros silvestris | reverse complement strand
TCTCTAGTCTTTCAATTGCAAAAGTTAATCTGATGAATTCAGACTTTTTTTACTGCCTAAACAAGACTACATAGAAAGTCAAGGAAAACAAGGGAAACTCACCATGTATTAGACAAATATTTTGGTTTTCCTAATGTTCTTTTCTTCTGTCTATGGAAAGAGAAGTTTCTTGTTCTTTTTGTTGACTTCTTTTCCTCTGTCATTGTATTGAGGTAAGGAATCAGACCACAAATTCAGATTAGAATTTGATCTAGTGCCTACCATACTTTTGCACTGATTAATGTAAAAGCCTCTGAAATAAATGGTGACCATGAGAATAGAAGCAGGTTAAAAAAACCTGAGAAGTGAATGTTCGAGTAAAATCCACCCCAGGTTCCTTTCAGATGAGAGCACAACCTGATAGGGCTATTCATCCTAAAGTACAATCTTGTTTCTAATCCAGTATTGGTTGATTTTCAGACACTTCCTTTTGAGGCTGTACTTGATGACAGGGCTGGTTTTAAAGCCACAGCAACATCCTGTTTTATGTACTGGGACTAAAGGAAATTATATCTGACCCATAAAATGTACTCCAGCCCATGCTCCAAAACCAGTCCCATGTTAACCATGTTAACATCTGGGTTACATCTCACATGTTTGTTTCAGCCTGCTTCTTAAGCCACACAGCTATGTGGTGGTCTAAAAATAAGTGTCCAGATATAAAAGGAGTTTATAATCTTCACTGTTGTCAATCCATACTAAATTACAGGAAGAAAAGGGAATTAATCTTAGAATAATGAAACCAGCCTTGGTTCAGACGTAATTTAGGGATTAACAGTGGCTGAACCTGAGGCCATCATCTTCTCTCTTCTGATTGCTAATCACCAGGAAGTGCCCTCACTTGGTCATTGTTGCTCAGTTAAATACAAAATATGTTAAAGGCATAAAATGATAACATTCATTCACTATCTCATAAAGTTTTGTCTAAAGAATTACTTACGCCCAGGAATCTTTTTTTCTGTAACATCTTGTGTGAGCTATGGAGAACAGTAATATATACAGTATATTTGCTGTACTGTTTTTCAATAAATTTACAGTTTCTTTAAGTTCTATAAAATGTCATGTAACATAAACATACAGAGTGTAGTCTTCACAGGAGAATGCTTTTAATTATCTGCCTTTCCTAAACTGTCCCCATTGTTGAAAGTAAACATATTCTACCTGTTGTTGAAAGACAACTTTAGACAAGTGAAGCACTGCTCTTTTCAAGAACCCATAAAATAGATTGCACTTTTTTTGTTCACTGTCTACCTGCCTCTTTACTTACCCCTTCCATTGCACCACGGCCAAGATAAGCTTATAGTTTCTTTCTCAAAGACAATGTGAACCTTTAAATAAAATCTAGTATTGGAAAGCTTTGAGTATTTAATGGACTCATTTCCTGAATTCCTTTAAAATGTATCAGGTGGATTAGTTTTCAGCTTCTTAGGGGAAAACATAAGACTTTTAGGACAGCTTTTGGACATTCAAATGTAACATTAATCACGGAGTGTTTCTTCCTAGCAGATTGTAATTCTAAGTTGTTAAGTGGGAACACTTAGAGGTAATAAACAACTAGCAAAGACTATGATCAATCTTCTCTATAATTATCATCTTCCCCAGAAAAATAGTATTTCAGAGGCCATGGTTAAAGTTGATGGCAAAAGAAAGTAATATGAAAGAAAAGCAGATCAGTTGCATGAGGGACTCAAAAAAAAACAAGCCACATTTTGTTTACTGCCTGACTGTTGTCAGTGATCTTCCCATAAGTTATCAACCAAGAAACTAATATACAATAAAAGAGAAAGGTCACACCACAATAAGTCAGCAAATGTTTAGAAAGGTTACACATTACGATGACAATTGTGAACACTGTACTTATTCCATGGATGAGCAGTGAGGCAGTGAAGTTTCATTAAAACCAGAGTGATGTTATTAAACTTTTATAATTTGACTGGGATACATGCAGCAGCAATTTTCATAAGCTCAAGCCTGTGCAACATGCAATGAGAGAACCTATAAGTAGTGAATTACAATAATCAATATGTGAAATGGCAAAAGCATTAATCAACATTGCAGCAGAATCCTGACCTAGGAAGAAATTAGTTTTATATAGATCACATAAATACTAGATAAATTACATACAGGGCCAAATGAATGGCTCATGTAACTCAATTGCTGATACATGCAGCTGGTGACACATTTGGATCTAGTGATGAATTTGGATGATTACATTTTGACATGATATCATACTGAGTCAGACAATTAGCATAACAACATTTTCACAAGGACTGATTTTGATGTAAAATTTATGTAGATTCAGCTGTGCTCATGAATTATTCTTGTTTGCATGGTCCGTTATATTGCTCCGCAAGAAAAAGTCACTACGTATTGCTGGCACAGGTACCCACAGATGTGTAAGCTGCAGTGTACATATTCTGTTACTGGAAATCTATGCTTTTATTTATTGAAAGAGACATCCCTTAATACAGAGTCCTGGATCAAAAGTGATCAGAAGTGATTAAATAAACCATGCAGGGGACCTTCTGCAAGTGTTCAAAGACTTCGTAGCACAGCAAGAGAGAATTAGTGTTAAAATTTGTGTGTTGCAATTATACTTTCAGTTTGAGCTTTTTGATAGAGGCTATGCAAAGGCAGCAGCGAGAGTATTCCTACACTATCTACAGACTCCTTCTAAGTACCTAGAAATATGTACACGTTTATTGTAATTATTTATATGCATCCAGGAACTTAAGAAGTGTTTCGAAAGAAAAGATAAAACGGTGAATTTGAGGCATCTTCAGTATGCCTTGAATTAAATCCTCAAAATTTCTGTATTCTTATATAAAAAAGCATATGAAAAATAAATGAAAATGACAGGACACTATGCTGGCTAACATAGCAGTGATATGTATTGATCGTGCCAATGTCTCAGAACTGTTCACTTGCATTGATTGCCTATTTGACTGTTCACTCAATTCTTGTTAACAAAAAAATTCAAACCTCCATTACTCTCTTCAGTTGTTAGTGATTGTCAATGAAAAGTTTGTTTTTGCTTGGGCTAACTCTAACATTGGTAGATTAAAAGAATACCCATAAGGCCCCTGAATAGGTCAGGAGTGGATTAAAGCCTGACCAAACAGCATTAAACTGAATTTATTCAATAGAGATTTAATAACAAAAGGTGATAATAGAATCATAGAATGGTTTGTTTTGGAAGGGACCTTAAATATCACAGAATTCCAAACGCTTGGCATGGGCAGGGACACCTTCCACTAGAGCAAGTTGCTCAAAGTCCCATCCAACCTGGCCTTGAACACTTCCGGGGGCAGGGGTGGGGTGTGGGGGCGCATACACAGGCTCTCTGGGCAACTGTTCCAGCATCTATCTATCTATAGATAGATAGATAGATAGATAGATATGTGTGTATATATATACACACATCTAATATAAATCTACCCTCTTTCAGTTTAAAACTGTTATCCCTTGTCCTATCGTTACCCTCCCTGATAAAGAGTCCTTCCCCACCTTTCCTGTAGGTCCCCTCTGAGTACTGAATGGCTGTTGTAAGGTCATCACAGAGCCTTCTGTTCTGCAGGTTGAACAACTCCAACTCTCTTAACCATTCTTCATAGGAGAGGTGCTTCAGCCCTCTGATCATCTTCACAGCCCTCTTCTGAGCTTGTCCAATAGATCCATGTCCTTTTTATGTTGAGGGCCCCAAAACTGGGTGCGGTACTCCAGGTAAGGTCTCACCAGAGGGAGTAGAGTGGCAGAATCACCTTCCTCAGCTTACTGGCCATGTTTCTTTTGATGCAGCCCAGGGTATGGTTGGCTTTCTGGGCTGCAAGTGCACATTGCCAGGTCATGTTGAACATCTCATTAACCAATACACCCAAGTCCTTCTTCTTAGGGCTGCTTTCAATCCACTCATTGCCCAACCTGTATTTGCACTTGGGATTGTCCCAACCCAGGACCTTGCACCTGGCCATGTCGAACTTCGTGAGTTTTGCATGGACCCACCTGTCAAGCCTGTCAATGTCACTCTGGATAGCATGCCTTCCCTCCAGTGTATTGACTACACCACACAGCTTGGTGATTTAATATTCAAGTAAGAGACTGAAGAACAATCCTTTCCCAAGAAATCTGCACACGAGAGGTAGATTGAGCAGAGTCCTTTATATTGTTTCTGACCAGAAAACACGTAGTTTTCCCTTGAAAAAGAGGAATCATAAGGTGGACGCTAACCTTGTCCTAACAAAAAAAGCATACAAAGAAACCCCTCCACATAGTATCTTTCAATCACAGTAGCAGAGATTTGTTTCGGGAGAACTAGGACATGTTATTTCAGTGTCCGCAAATACTTAACCATTTCCAAGCTTGCTAACACACTGGAAGGAGTTTATGTTAAAAGCAGTGGTTAGAGTTCTGTGCAAATGGGAATTGTCTTTCTTTTCATAGCTTGTATTGAAATAAAATGCCACGTCAGAAAAAAATAAAATACAGGACGATCAAAAAATAAAGGGCCTGTGTAGAAAATCCAGGCTGCAGAGAAGAAAAAAAATATTTGAACTAGAAAACTGACAGACCAATTGAGTCATACTGAACACTTCCAGATTAATTCATTTTCTGTTTCCACCATTGTTATAGGTATGAACGCTGAAGGGTTAAAAAATGAAACTGTAACAACTAAGAACAGATCGGGACTCATTTTGGATACGATCTGCAGGCATGTATAATAGAGGACAATATTGGTCCCAAACCACCAACAATTAAAGCTGCATCACTCAGTTTCTCTAAAATTTTATGCATGATGACTACAGAGTCATTGATCGAAAATCTGTCATTATTCCATTATAATTGCGTTACGTTGCCAAGTTTCGCTAAGTCACTGGACAACGCATCAGGAGGTATAACATTGAGTGAAATGCTCTTTTTAAGTATCGGATAGGTATCGTAGTCAAAATTCTGTAACGGTGCCAAAAAAGATTTTATTTTGGGGAAATTTTAACTACATGCTCCTTGCTCTTTGCCTGAATGAGTATACTTTGTATGCTGGACGTTAGAATGAAGACTGTCATTATAAAATAGCACTTCCAGGCAAGAAGGAAAATGAATTTCGTCCCAGCTTTATTGTTAGTTACTCCATAGTTACCCGTGTAATTCATCAGAAAATATTATGTTCCTATCATTTCTAGAAAAATATGGTTATTCTATTATCTCAACCTAAAAGAAGAAAAATACTACATGCTTTTACTTTGAGATCTATTGTACAGAAGTGCAGACAGGAGAAAATGGATATAGCAAAATACATGTGCACTTTGGCAGTTCTTGGTTTATGAGAAGGTTATACTAATCAGCTTGCTGGTGTGGAAAAATTTTCTTATTTTTCAACTCTTTGAAACTTCTCCAAATAGTTCATAGGTTTAGTCTATCACCAATATGCATGTCAAAAACATTCACTGTTCTATTGAGAAGTGGAAATAGTTTTTTTGACAAGTTCATGCATGAATTACTGAAAGATCAACATTGTCACATAAGTAACTGTGTCAGAAAATAAATTAAATTAAGCGTGAGAGGTTTTAGCTTTTGTGTTCCAGGATTTACATTCAGTAAGCCTGAAATGATGGTGAAAATCTGTGTTTTATGCTTATGAAGAGAAATTTACAGAAAGTAGAAAATAGCAGAATTGCTTAAAGTCCAAATTAAAAACATTCTTATTGGATGGGGCTGTATGTCTCAGTTGTGGGTGACTTATTCTTCTTTCGAACTAACAGTAACTCCATAACTATGCTTTAGGATAAACTTCTTGATGCAGTAAGAGCTGTGCTGTTTAATTAGATTTATATAATAGGTTCAGAATCTTTGTATTTGGTTCACTCTAAGAGCTGATAGAAGACAATCACAATGTGACCTTCCAGGCTTCTGATCCTCCATGAGGAGTACTACTCATTCTCTTTATCCACTGACTTGTGAATATAATAATAATTTCTTAGGATATACACCATATCTTGGAAGTTCTTTTCCATTGTTACATTTCAATTTCTATAATCCGCTACTAAGGCTTTGTTCTCTCTCTGTGACAGCACAGTTTGTTTGTGGGCATTGTTTGTGTGTTTTTATTGTTTGGTTTTTATATCAGTCCTCAACCTTCAAGCACTTTATAGGAGGACCTATGACAGCTTTTATTACTAGAAGACAGGAATAAGCATTACAGTGCAGCCAGTGAATAGTGTTCCTCTAGACTTAAAGAATGCTGATCTCATTTACAAAGTACATTACTTTGCTTCCCACTCTAAGAGGAATACATTAATATTTTTGAAAATGGCATTTCATGATTAGCTAAGCATGACACCTACACAGTCATTTCAAATAAGATTGCCTGTTCTCAGAATTGTTTTACTATGTCAAAGGAAACAATAGTCTTTCTTGTAAATCTGTTCAAAAATTGAAAAACAATTATTTAAATTCACTTTGACTCACAGGCCTGACTTTTCAGTAAAGAAATAAGCTCGTTTCTGTATTTTCTTTCCTAATAATCTGTTTTATATGTTATTTTCCAAAGACTTTCAACACTGTGGATTTGGGAAGCAATTTTCATTACTATAAGCACTAAAATGTGAAAAGCAATTTAAGTGAAAAATGATTTAAGAACATTGAAAAGCTAATTGACCAGAGATTCAGGAAAATATTTTGCCTTTTATACTAAATATGAGTAGAATTTCAATGATTTAATACAGGCTGAAAAGAGACACCTTTTCAGGGTTTCATCTGTGACCTTGTGATATTTAAAAACAAAAATAAATGAAGAGAGGGATATTTCCAGTGCAGATCAGCAGTTACAGTATCTAAAGCAATAGTCTCTGCATAGGTACTACTAGATAGTAGTCTCTAAAGTAGTACATCAAAAATAAAAGCAGCATGTCCTGTGATGTGGTGAGCTAGAAAACAGTGTTCGAACTGCCAAAGCTCATCGAACAGCCCGAGCTTTCACCTGAAGTGAATCAGTGTTATCTTCACCAGGTTCAGTGAACTGGGTCATGTTAGGCGGCTGTTTCCCCCAGCTCTAGCACCCACTCAGCTGTATGTATTTGATCACTTGGACTGCAAGTGCCAGGCTATCAGCATAACGGTAGCTATGATGCCAATTAGAGGCTCTCATTTCAGTCACCCGGCTTCCTGCTTTTGATGGTGACAGCACCTAACACATGTGCTACAACAACCCAAGATGAGAATATTCTGAGTAACGTTAATTAACTCCCTAGCAGACTAGACTAACCTCTTTTGCAATTCTATGCACTTTGCATAGTTTACATCATGTCTGAATTATATATAGGGATCTAAAGGCAAGAAATGCAGAAGGCTGCACATCCCAAAAGGCAATGAATCCTGGAACATACAGCTGAAACACACCACCGTAGAGTTTGTTTCTAGAGACTAGTATGTGAAAGGGCAATCCTTCTGTGGTTTTGTTTAGCCAGCTTTCAAGATTACTTGGCAGACAACATACTTAGGTCAATAAATACATCAAATACCTAAACCTGTGTGTTCACCTATGATCAAGAAACCAGTGTAATATTTGTTCTCTTTGTGGAAAATATATATATGTAACTGGCCTGAGTTCTGTGTTTGTTTGTAATACCTAATTCTGTCATATGAGAAGTTTAAAAAAAAGTGAGGAAGCAAAAAAGAAACAGAAAACCCATTAAGCATGCTCCAATGACTGTAGAAAGCATATCAAAGAGAGACTGTTCACTTTTCAATGTCAGAAATTAATTTGTTTCTAAGTTTCATCCTTCAGAGACCTTTGATCTATTTCCTATTTCCCATATTGCAACTTCAATATCTATAATGTTGCTTCTTTATTTCCTGACACCTTGCGTCATGGTGAGCAGGTGTGACTTGAAAATAGTATATAGAAGCATACAAGTTCTTAGGGTAGCTCCCATGTTGGATTAAGGCCACTACAGTGAAGGAAAAGAGTTGAGAAAAGAAACTTATTCTGCTTTCATTGCTGGTCAGATTACTTGTCACAGAATACAGCTGTGCACAACGTGTATAACTTCTACTGGTTTTTCCCTGTCTGTACAGCTGTGACTCAGACTGCTCTGGTAGCATAGTCTGGTGCTCTCACACCACGGCTGAAGTATCTGTTTTGGCCAACACGTTTCTTTCTTTGGGCACCAGAGTGATTCTTCTCCTTAAGATATCTCAAGGCAGAGAATAAAGTGAAATAAAGTGTTGGGAAAGGGAAGGGAAGGGAAGGGAAGGGAAGGGAAGGGAAGGGAAGGGAAGGGAAGGGAAGGGAAGGGAAGGGAAGGGAAGGGAGAGAAAGAAAGAGGGAAATCTGCTTGAAACTAGGTCATGGATCATTATGACAATAAGAATTGCTTCTCTGAAGTCATGACTTCTGAAATTGAAAACATTTTGACAACTTTAATGTAGCAGATCTAAAGTATTGAAGCACTCCAAGACTATTAACCTCCAAATAAACCGCATCTTCTCTTCAAGAGGAGGCTTTGATCAAAGCGCTCCTTTGTTTACTAGGATTTTTCCAAGTCATATCAGCAATATATTAAATATTTTGACAATCATTTTGCAGATGATAATTAAGAACTGATGATAGGGAATTGGGAAGTGGAGGGTCAATAGGTTTTCTTCATTTGCTGTGCTTTGAGCCCAAGACATATAAAGGAAAGTAAAGCTAGAGGCTTTAGGAGCACTAGCAGAATACTTAAAACTTTTTTTTTTTTAATTTGGACACTCAACTGATTTCCCCAAATTATAAATGTAATGATTCATTCTGAGCTGGCATCCTGCCTGCAGTGCTTTTTGACCCTGCTAAAACGACTGCTTTCCCTGAGCCAGAATATGTGAAAGGAAAAATGATGCTGAACATCATGCAGATAATGTTGGCATACGCAAAATGTCTACATGCATTACACTATAATTTGTAATATACCAACATTACAAATATGGTCTTAATTCATATTTAGCTATTCTTCAGTCAAACTGTGAACAGAAAAGACTGAAGAGCAAACTGCAGTGTTTAAGCGATATTCTTTTTTAAAAAAAATTATTTTAAATGTTTATGCTTTGAAAGCTGTGTGAGTTCTCTGCAAGTATAAGGCAGAAATAAATTTATATTTACAAACATTGCATTGCCAATGTTTGTGTTGATAACCTTCCATGTGTTCATTCTGCACCAGTATTTTCTCATGCTGGAAATATTTGCCAAATATGAAAATAACCTTGCATATTGAGCATGGAAAAGTTAGTCAAAATAAATTTCAAAGTTAATGATCAACTTGCCCATAGTAATCACACAGTTTTATGTATCATACTCCGTGCAAAATGATTTCTTTCCTCCCATTCAACAAAAAATGAGAAAAAAACAGAGTTTGAAAATGAGAAAGATGCTTAATGTAAACCAAGAGGTGTAATAAACTTCTTTCAGCAATAGAACACTTTCTCATTTACGAGAATTTGGGCTTTTAAAAGAATACTAGCCATAGTATATGGAGCAGCAGCAGGTCGTAAAGCTAGAAGACAGGGAGGTTGCAGTAAATGTTGTTGAAAAACAAGTTACATAATTCATTTACTGAATGTTAGGATGTTTTCTTGTTTCAGATAATTTAGAGTAACCTGTAAGGTTACTGGAAGGACTTAAATTGAAATTAAAGATAATTTAATATGCTTCATAAACTAATTAACAAGTATTCAGTGAAGCAATTATTACATGATTTTTATGGTTCCACAGCTACATTCCAAGGATGTTATTTGACTAAATTGAAATATTATATTAAAACTTTTGTTGAAGTTCAACAAGCACGCACAGAAGGCTAGCTCTCAGAACTCATTATTGAAGAGTATTTAAAAAGAAACACGAACATTTTCTGTGGAATTAAATTTTAAAAAACCTGGTAAAAATGTTTGAATTGAACATTTCAAAGAACATTCTAATATTTTAGAAGATAACTAAATTATCTCAGATTGGGTTAACATTGCCTTTTTACCAGAGACACTCGGTGTAAGTTAATTTGGTTTAAAGAAAAACCTTTGAAAAAATCAAAGCTTTTCCATGAAAGGAACCAATACTGCTGAAAGAAACCCCTCATAAATAAATAAATAAATAAATAAATGCCATGATCTTAGTGATCCAATTTGCTGTGTAATTTAAAAGGGATCTTGTTAACTAATTTTTTTTTCATAGAGATGTAGAGTTTCTATAAAAAGGCTGATTTTTCTGCTGTGCTCTCTTCAGGGCAGATAGTCTAAATAAATGAGACAGGCTAAAGATGGGGTGGGAAAGAGGCACAGTATAGGTTAGTGGCCACGCTGAGCTACAGTGGGCTAGTAGCTGTAGAGAAAATCATGTCCCGGTGCTGGTCTACTTAATGCACATTTCAACACAGTCTTTTCACATGAAAAAAGCAAGCAGAGAACTAGATTAGACAAGAACCACCAATTTTAGAAGTGATACACATGCTTTCTTTGTATCCAGTTGAGGACTATTAAAGAGAAACTTTCAGTTAAGGGCAAAGATTTGTGCTTGTCTCGGAGGAAATCTCTCGCATTTCCCCCTAAATCATTTGAAATGAGCTGTTGTTAAAGACAGGACAGAAGTATAAAGGGCAACTGTCCTAATCAACTGTGAACATTTATGTATGGTCATAATCACCGCTGCTAAGCACTTCTACAGAAAAATGGAGTATTTAATAAATGTTCCACAAACAGCCAGAGAGTTGTCTAAATCAGCGGGTATTACAACCACCTGCAAAGTAGGTTTGAAAATCTGATTTTCTTCAGATAGGGCAACTATCTGAAAGGCCTAATTACACTAATTACAATAAGTGTTTCACAACGCTGACCCACTCTGCATAGCAGGTGCTCAATAAATGTGGAAGATCTGCTATTAATAATCATTTACCCCTTGTGGAAACTGTGTACTCTATGTAATAATGAAAAACTAAAACTTTGCCAGAAAGCTGCCCAAGAAAATAACATTTCAATGAAACCGAGTCGAAACTCCTTGTTATTTCTTCGCATTCAATGAACTGAAGAAAGAATAAAGTGCCCCTGCCTTCTATTGATCCCTCAGAAACAAAATACCAGTTCTCAGTAAAACACGTAAGTACTAATCTATACAGCAGAAATATAAAAGCCAAGGGATACTGTGCTGTAATCCACATGTGCACACGTACTCTTGTGCATAAAAGCTATATAGTCTGTCTGTTAGTAAGTACTACTAAGCATGTTACAGACACATACCAGTTTAGGAAACAGGTAATTCTCTGGTAGTGCCGGTAGGATACGTTGTGGCATGAGGGAGGTGCTGTAAACTGGTGGTAAATTTCAGACCGTAGAGAACTTCCCCAGGCGATAGTGGTGAAATATCAGTACTCTTCATCATCCAAAAATGACAGTATGGCATCATGTGTAAAACGGGACCTGACTTATTCCAGTATTTTTAAGTTAAATATTCTAGTCAGCAATAACCAAAGAATTGTTAAGACCTAAATTGACATGGGACTCTGGTATACATAGGTTTTTCTCTGGCCTGCTTCTTCGCTTTCATCTGTGCCTTCATGCCTGTGTCTTTTCGTTGTCAACTGTGTCTCTTCTTATTTTACCAAGTTTTCACTCTAGTGTAGAATTCTCATCAAACTTATGGCTCTGCTTCTTTGCTTTATAAAATAGCATCTTTCTGCCGCTGTAGGAAATAAAATAAAATCAAGCTTTCGTGTAGGAAGATTTTTATTTCTTATACTTTACCTCTCAATAGTTTTTGCATTTTAACATGTTGGAAGCACAAAACTTGCAGAAGAAACAGGTGCAATGGTGAGTACAGGTGAACACAGAGCAGTCATGTAGAATAATACAGATCTCTCTTTTAGACTGGGAACATTCAAACCAAGTGAGTTTATTTTAATACATACTCCTAGGGACAAAGAGTTAAAGTCATGCCTACTGACACATATCTTTAAGTGTCATTAATGACACTTAAAGAGAGATAAGAGATTAACAAGATTCAGCAGCTGCAACTTCCAGTCAGAAAAGGTCAAATTAAAAAGACATCGTTTGGTGTTTGGGGTTTGGTTGGTTGGTTGGTTTTGGCTTGGGTTTTTTGTTTGGTTTTGGTTTTTGTTTTGTTTTGTTTTTTGTTCTTTTATGGGTACAGGTGGCTAACCATTTGGAAAAAATTCACAAAGAAAGTGTCAAATTCTTCACCTCTTTTTGTTTTAAAATTAAGACAGAATATTTTAATAAAATACTATTGCACTAGATACATGCCCTATGGGCTGTTCATCTTTAAAAATCTATGAATCTACAAAACAGTTACAATAGTTAGTTGATTTCAGACCCCTCTATCTGCTAGGTATGATTAAATCAGAATCAGTGTTAAGTATTCAAGCAGAGTTACTCTGTCTTAACATTTATTTCTTAGCTTTTTGGGTCTCCTTTTTGCCTCCATTTCATCATTTTCTTGTTTGCTTATAAATATTTGAACCAGTTCTCTCAATTAATTCAAAGGAAAGAAGTCAGAATTCTAAATCAAATAGGACAAAGCTTCAGTTTAGGATAAATTAACTTTCATCCAATGCTTTGTTTTGTGCTAAAAGAGAAGTCTCTCTTCTCAGCTATTTTTAACCATTAACAAAGACAGACCCAGAGCTCTGTTTCTCAGAAAGCAAATATGGCTGTGGCATGCTTAGCCTCAGCCAGAAAATGAAAAGGCAATAGTTTCTGTAAGGTGAACCACCTTATGTTCCCATCATGAGTAAGCACTACACTCCAATAGTGACCACTACTAAACTTAGAGTTCATTACAAGGACTGACAAATACAGTGCAGTCTAAACATATTTTTTATTATTATTATTATTTTGCTTATATAGTTGAAAATCTTTTCTCTATATCAAAGGAGATATTACCACGGCAGGAGAAACATACTGTCTAGACCCATTTCCTGCAGCTTATAAATATCCATGCTCATGATTCTCAGGAATCAACCCATTGCTTGAGACTAGCTGAAGTTGAGCAAACCATGTTGTAATTATTACAGACTTGGAGAATACATTTTCCCAGCATTTTCATTTTCAGAGAAATGCACTAACTTTCTTGAAACACATTTAACATATTTTAAAAATACCTCAGAAATATTCTTACAAACTTAGGTGGTAACGTGCAGATCTTGTCTGGGGATTAAAAAACCCACAATTTATTAAATTTTGTCATTTGGCAGATGGATAGGATCTCACAGGAGTATTCAGCTGATTACTCCACAGTTTCCACAGTCAGAGGAAAAGCCCCAACCTGCAATTTTGCATACCCACATTGCCCGGGGATGCCAGTTTGCATTTGTTAAAGAAAGGGCTTCTCCAAGGGTATCTCCTCTGTATTGGGTAATTCCAAACGTTTTTTCTTGTGACTGGAAAAGAAATTAAATAGGGAGACAAGCCCTTCGGGCTAAACAGCTGCTTCCTTTCATAAATGTCATTTTTATATCTTACTATTTCATCTGCTTTACCTAAATAGCCCTTTAAACTTTCTCTATTAGCTGTAATTACATTACAATAGTTATATAAAAGCTTGGACAATGCTTCTGGGTTTAGAACAGCTTCCACCATTAAACGGAAAAGCTCTCTCAAATCTAATTTCCTATTCTTAGTTACAAAGGTCCGTGTGCTGCTTGGTGACTCATAATCCTCCTAGGAGTTGCAGCAGTCAAGAGACAGAGAAAACATTTTTATGTTGAACCAGCAAAACTGTTACGCTAAAAAGAATAGCCCACTTTACCATGCTAACACACATTTTCTGCATTGGTACTCATATGTTATGTATGAAATCAAAGGATACAGAAAATTGCAAAAGCCTTTATCTTAAACACCAAAAATGGCAAATAAGTGTCACAACTTTAAATGTTATTATGACTACGGCTAATATTAATTTCAGTCCAAAATAATGTTATACATGTTGTCATTAAGAGCTAAAAGGGAATATCCAGAAAACACCAATGTGTTTTATTGGAAAAGTTTGATACCCTTAATAATGTAATTATTTCATTTATTATTGCAAGAATATGAAAAAAATTGAGTAATATTTTTCTAGTCCTTTACTGTAGTAATAGGAATGTAGTTATATGGGAAATGGCACATTACAAATGGAGCTAGTAGGAATACGAGTATAAAAATGGCTGCCATCTAACACTGCATAGCACCCTGCGTTCAGCCACCTGTCAGTTTGTCAAATTGCAGCCGTTGCAGCTAAAATTTTCCATGTCAGCAAACTCACTTCAGAGAGAATTTATTTTGCAAAGTTTCTAAAAAAAAAACCTTTGCATAAAAAATTATTCTTCCTGTTCCAACAACGGCAGCGACGACTAATATTTGGTTTGTTTATGTTACGCCGAAAATTAAGAGGCTGTGGAATAGGCCTTTTGGTTTATCACTGCTTTTGGCTCAGGAAAGTAGCTGCTTCACTGAATGCCTGCCAAGCATGGTCAGCTTAGTAACCTGTGAAAAAAATCTTTGTGTCTTTCCCATGTTTCCAGTGTTCCTCCTTCTCAAGAGTCTGTGCAAGCTGCCTCTGAAATAGATAAACAGTCTTTTCCTTGAAAATATTGCTCATGGCTGCTATGGGCAATGGATCTCTGAGAATGCACTTTCCACTGCTCTAATGTGGCTACTGCTGGAGCCCAAGAGAAAGCACAGCAGCCTTCAAGGAGGTGAAATGCAGCCTCACAAGGCAAAAGGTCGCAAGCAGTGTACTGGGAGAGGAGAATATATAGTGAAACTAGGACAGTGAGGCTGTAAATAGAAGACAGGGTGCAAAGACAAATGTGTTGAATAAGGATCTGCAAAAGAGAATATGGCACTCAAGGTTGTAGACAGAGATCCTCTCAGAAGTCATAAGAGGACTGGGCAGGGACAAGCTAAAGGGACAGGGAAGTGCGGGCCCAGAGGAGGACGAAGCAGCTCTGTGCATCTCAAGCACAGAAATGGACTCACATGTGCCGGAGACACATCAGTCATCAGAGCTTGGAAATCCTCTGGCTGCATGGGGCTCACCTCTGCTGGTACTGGTTCATATAGAAAGCAAAACCACTGTTAACTCTTACCAGCTACTCCTTCATCCAAGCAGAAGCAGCTCTACTCTGAGCATTCAAACCCTGCTCATGTATGGCTTAATGTGTTTATAGTTCTCTTTTCTTTCCTGTCTGTAACCTCACCGTCTTTCAAGTCCTGATTAGTAAAGGGAGAGCAATCCCACCCAATCTCACAGGCAGATTGGAAAATGATGTGTTTTCTACCCTTAGAGCAGGGTCTGAACAGCTGGCAGTAAATAAAGCAGAAGACCACAGGTTGACAGTGAGGCTGGCAGGAAAAATAAGTAAGTGCTGACACAGCCTGTTCTTCCCTTCAGTGAACCCAATGAGGCAGGAATCTGTGAATGAGAAAGTAGGTGGATATTCGGTAAAAGCCATAGGAGGGGAGAGGGGTGTTCACATAGGCTACCTTTAGCACCGGAGATTTTAACCTCCTGTCCTGTTGCCAGTTGGTGGAGAGAGGATTTGGATGTCTTTAAACCCCCTCTTATTCTAGATTTGGTCTCCAGACAGGTTTGCCGCTCTCCCTTAATCAAGGAGCGATGCAGGGCGGGTAACATCTCTAGAGCAGAGCTGTGCTTTGTGAATTTTCCTCTGTGCCATTCTGCAAGTGTGCAAACACATTTTGCAGGAAAAATCCCCACAAAACAATTATGAAATATCAGAAGAAAAAAACCACCACTAACATTGAAAGAAATCTTTTAACAGTTTTTTTCTGCCATAAATCCTCTGTCAATTTTAATGACACAGGAAGTTTGAAGAGCTGTCTCTATATTTCTGAACTCATCTGTCACAAGTGCATAATTTGAAACAGCAGGAAAATTTCCTAAAGCATTGATTTCCAACTGAAAGACTAATTAATTTATCTGCAAAAGAAATCCAGTACTTGCTGAAACTTTGGGTAAAACAATAGCATTCTTTTTACACGAGAGTTTGATTCTTTCTTTAGACACAAAACCATCTTGAAATACAAAATAATCTTGATTTACTATTTTGAGAGCCAACAGTGGAAGCTTTGGAACGTGTTAGAGCAGCTTCATAGAGAGAGCTGAAAGCACCAACCTGACATTTTTCGTCTGAAAGTGATTTTCCACATGCAGCTCAGCAAAGAAACTGGAGGTAAGCTTTAGACAAACAGCGAGTCAAAGGCTGGCATGACTGACCAAGCAGGGGCTAATTCTGCTACAAAGCAGATGGCGAAAGGCAAAGCTGCAGCTCTGTAGTTCATGAAGAAGTATTTGCATTAGGTGTGGTATTAGAGAGGAAACTAGCGGAGAGACTTTGAAGACACTGACATGGTCAGATTGACAAATCCACTTAGTTTGCAGCATGCAAGTATGGGTTACCTGCTTCTCCCAGGTTTTTACTAGCACAGGGCAAAACCTCTTTGGACAATTAAATTCAGTGGACATATTTTTGTACTGTGTATTTTTGGGTACAGTTTCCCAGCTTACAGATTCAGCACTAGAAGTAGAATTTTTGAGTGAAGATCCTCAGGCCTTATACGACTATATCATACACTGTGACAAAGCCACTCCACCGGGCTCCCTAACTCCTTGCTGTATAACTGGTGACCATACACTATAGCGAAGGTTTTTGATTGAAATAGTGTGAATGGGAGCTTATTCAGGCACTGCTTCTTTTCCAAGTAGTTGTGGGGAGGAAGTCTGTTCACAGACTGAACTACAGGAATAGCTGAACAGATTTAAGATGAAGTTTGTTGCTCTGATTCTCTGTGGGCTCAACTCCATCATTATCATGTTCATAAACAGTGAACCTCTCAGCCTGTATAATGTGCAGCCCCTGGAGAATGAGCCGCAGCTCATATGCACGAAGCTCCCTGTTAATTCCTTTTTCACCCCTTGTCACTGCAGGTTTGGCATTGACTGAACCAGCTCTGCAGGCTTTAACCTTTTCCACCAACAGAATCAGAAAGGAACAATAGCAAGCTCAACTATGGAAATCAAGCCAAGGACTAACCATATGGTGTTTGCATTTCACACAAGGGAAAAGATTGCTTTAAAGACCAAGGTCTGAATTCATCCCTGGTGTAAGACTATTAAATTCAGCAGTGTTAGACCAAGCATGAATTCAACAACAAACTAATTCTATGTGATGGGGAACAGGAGTCAAGGATTTTTTTTTTTTTTTATAGCCCAAGGATGTCTTTAAGGTAAACTCAGTTGAGCCAAGTTTATTTTTTTATGTCTAACTGACATCTGTTCTCTGAAAGCCTGTGGCACACTGGAATAATTTCCCAACTTCTCTCCCCTCTATAACCACTGCGAGCTTCTGCAACGGCCAGAGATGGTAAAAAGGCATTTTTCATATGAAAATGGGCAGCACAAAGGACCCAGCAGATATTATGCTAAAATATCCTGACACTGCTTTAGTGATTCTATGTTCAAGAAACAAATATTATGACAAGAAAACTTTCCAACAACCAGTCGTGAATTTTTGTTAGTTTTATTAGAGATTTATTGTCACCAGATGAATTTTAGCCATTGCTATCACCATGCACACTAAAGAAATGAGACCAGGGACAATAGACTGTGAGTTAGCCAAGCTACTGACAGTCTAAGCCCCTCTTTTACATTTTCAGAGCATTTGATGTGCAGATCAATTAGAGGACGTAATTCGAGTCATCTTACATAGCACAGCAGCTATGACACGCAGAACTCCCAAAATGCAGACATTCAGTAAAGTGCACATTGGTACACTTTCATCTTTACAGCATTTTATCTCATTTTTACAGGGAGACATTACTAGAATGAATTGGTTGAAATGTAAGAAGCAAATGAGGGACCTGGCTTTTAAATTCGATGAGCTATTAAATAATGGGGAAAAAAATTGGTTGTTAACATGAGTCAGGTTGTCTAACCTGACTACTGCTGTGGGTTACCTTCGCAATAATACCTGAGAGAGATTTCAGAGGAGATTCTCGAAGCATGGGATAACGGCTGGTGTAGCTGTACTCAAGGTAATGTAAATCATCAGCAGTTCAACAGAAGTCAGTGAAGTTAAACAGCCATAAATCCAAAAGAAATGTGATTGAAATCAGGTCCAATATATTTGTTTCTTGTAACAGGAGACATTATATATGTATTTTAGAACCAAATTCAGGAGGGAAATTGAGAAGTAAAATCACATGGCAAAACTCCTTACAAGATCAATGAAGGAGAAGACCTGTCTGCAGAATTAAGTTTTGATTGACAAAGCATAAACAGCTGAGATACAGGTTTAAAGAAAAATAGGTTGTCCTGTGACTCCGACTGTTGCTAAGTGGCAGAGTAGCTACACAAAGCTGAGAGCTGACTTTACAAAATGGTCACTCTCATAGACTCCCATGAGAGAACAAAACCAGCCCTAGTGCCTGTAAATTATTCATGCATTAATGATGTTATTGATTCTGGCCCTAAACTCGGTGTAACCAGAAAAGGTAGGACTGACTGAGAAGGGAAAGGAGATCCCCTGAAGGTGCAGTCTGGTAGAGCAGGACACACTGTTAGCAGAAGGATCAAGTCC
The DNA here is from genome assembly GCF_000710305.1 of Buceros rhinoceros silvestris. Lineage (NCBI taxonomy): Eukaryota > Metazoa > Chordata > Aves > Bucerotiformes > Bucerotidae > Buceros > Buceros rhinoceros. Next base: position 37,614 of record NW_010411269.1, on the reverse strand, counting down.
AAAGGACACGAGATGGAAGCAGATTTCAGATAAATCCTGTAACGCCCTGATATTCTGCTGGGAATATTAAGAGAAGCTCAAAGCATTTTAGCTGTTAGCCCATGTCTGAAGCTAGCAGTCTCTAATAACCATCTGTCTTGCCAAGTAAAAAATCAGTGTCAATACTCCTATTATAGATTACTTCACCCTCTGGAGATCTGTCACACTGTCACTGCCGCCAAAGAAGCCCTCAGCTAGGAAGCCACAGGTCAGAGTCCCTTCCCCTTTTCCTGGCCCTGAGGAGTTGTGGCACCTTTCTCACTGGCTTCTGTGGATGCTGGGTGACCTCTTGCAGTACCCCTATGGTTTAGGGCTGCTCTTTTTTCCCAGGCTTCCTTCCAGGTGATGACAGTGGCTCCCAGTACTGCCTAGTTTTCTGTACCATCCAATTTTTACAGCATCACCATCATGGAACAGTTTGGTTGGCATCTGCAGTCCACTCTAACACTTTTTTTTTCAATGCCACTGCTCACTCAAAGACAATATTAAGCATTGCCTTCACCCCAGATAATTTACATCTTTAGTGGGCAGTGTTACACCTCAGGAAATACCAGTGAGATGCAGAACCCACGGAGCCCATGCTGTATGGCCAATTGAGACTGAGACTAAACTGTCACAGTAGACTTATGCTGACGACATTGGTATCTCTATGGAGGTTTTTTTCCCTGAGCAGCTGTTGTGGCAGTAGGTCCATATTTTGCTTGACTCAAGGACAAGTGTTTTTTATCAGACTGACATCTTGTGGACTTTGCTCAAGTGCTCTTTTGCCAAATGCCCTAACAAGTATGTCCACAACCAGCTACTCTTCGAACCTTGGATTCAACTTGCAGAGTGTACATTCGCAGCTGAAATATTATCTCTATATTATTGGGGGGTAATGAATACATTTGGCAGGAACCTAAAGGCACTATAAATAAAGATATTAGATTTCTTTCACACTCAAGGACTTAGTCAACCTTATTCTTCTGCCTGAACTTATTAACACTGTGCTTTTGTTGAACCTGCAATGCATAAAATTGCAGGAAACAAAGTCAGACATGCATATCAGAGATGGCTCTCTTTGCTGGGATCTATCTGTCTTCTTTTCTGTATGGTTTTTTTCCTCCTAAATATGTTATTTTCTTCCAAGAAATTTATATTTTTGTCTGCCTAGTCTTACTTTTGAATCTTTCTAAAGCCTCTGGAAGTTTTGATTGCGTCCTTCTCTTTTTCCTCCCATTAGTATGTTTTCTATGTACCTTCTATATCATAAAGGTGTTAGAGTTGCTGATAAATCATCACAAGTATTGAACACAATCTAGATGACACTCTTGAGAACAACCTCTAAAGAGGACGGCTGAGAGTAGTGGAAAGAGGAAATGAAGCAAAGGGTTTGGGATTGCTGAACAAATACGAATGTGTGCTCTGCTTTCTTGATGGCATCTGCTGAGACATAAAAAGAATAGAAAACTGCAGAAAAAGTCTATGTAGACATGCAGACACAAACTCATTACATTTTAAAGGAAAGATTTTCATAGCCTACAAGGGGGAGAAAGTGGAGACAGTCCAAGAAATGTGTTTGTGTTTCCCGTTTTTTTTTTTTTTCCCTTTTTTTTTTCTTTTTCCTTTTTTTTTTTTTTTTTTTTGTCTTAGTGTAATCCAGTAACACAATGTACAACACTAGAGACTGCTACCTGGGATCCACTCTGTCCCTTCTCTGAATACATCACTAATAATTTGGACAAAAGTTTTGTTTCTTGGGATACCTTAGCTCCCCAGCTACCAGTGACTTCTTTTGCTGACTGATACACTGGAATTAACCAATGTAATTGTCCTAGGCAACACTCACAAATCTTCAAGGCTGCGGCAAAATCTTGCTGATTCCCATTAAATAGCTGGACATTTCCTATGGTTGAGCAAGGGCTACATCTGCATCTCATTTGCATTTCTCACAGCATCTCAGAAACGTCCCCATGGAATTTTTTTTCTATGAAAACTAAATTCAGATAAAAATCTTTGCTATGGCAGCTATTAAAGGAAAAAAGAAGTGCAAGGGGTTTGGAAGCCATTTCTTGTTACATGAGAAGGACATAGTAATATATTTTGCTTTGTGAGATTGTCATGCACCCTTCTTCAATTCACCCTTAATTTGATTCAGGACTGCAGAGACTGAACAGCCCATCCAGGTTTCATATTTTTGGTGATGCTACTGAATACCTGTCAGCTAATTATTATTATTTGTGGAGACCTAGGGAAAGTGGCTCGTGTTGAAGGCAGAATGTGATCAGGGCTGTGCCTTTACAGTAACATTATATTTTTAAAACAGCATCTGTGTCATATAAAATGCTGAAACAGATCAAGAAATTGAACCCAAACTTGTCATCACTCCACACATGAAGTTTGGGACTCAGCTTTTTTCACATCCCCTTCTTCCATCATGAATCCTCTGGGGAGTGACTCGCATTTGGGAGATACTGAAGAAATGAAATGTGAGGAAAAAGATTCTCTTCGTGTTGAAGATGGGTTAATATATCAGATTCTTGCCTTTCTTTCAAGAGTTCTCAACATCAGTTAAGGTGAAAAAGGTGGATACCTCTATGTTTTCTACCAATAGGTAGCTGCCATATCTGCTTTTTCTACTTTCAGTGTCAATAATTTGTAGCCGTGGCTTAAGAACCTCTGTTACGCTAATTTCTTTATTATGCTGGAATTTAAAAACAACCTAGATGTGAAGAACCTCCCTACTGTGTCTGTGTGGGCCCATATTTAGCTGCCTAGAAATTTCTATGTGTTTCAAAATGTGATTAGACAGTTTCAATGGTTTATTGTGCCTGCCTCAGTTTCCCATCTTAATTGTGTACATCACATGAAAGAACAATGCTTTATTTAGAGTGGGTTTTACCAGGCATATATCAATCAATTCATTGAGGAAATTGTATCCAGTAGTCACATCTGGGCAAACAGCCACTTTGATTTGTCCATACCAGTGGCAGAGGTTAAGACACAGGCATTGTATCAGTCCATGATTAAGCTATGAGCATTCTAAATAATTCAGCTTGTTTCAACTTATTGGCAAACCCTTCCTACCTTATCACCTCATTCTTGATTACCTAAAGAAAACAAATTTACTGTAATGCCATTATTTAATATGAATCAAAATAGCCAATGCTCTACCCACTGCAAATTTAAGACAGAAGTAACTGTGTCCGTTTACAGATCCTAGATGTACGAACTATGGACCAATGTTGTTTTCACTGAATGTCTTTAAAATAAATGAGACAAGACTGTGGAATCAGATATCCTCATAGTTAACTGAGAAACTGAATCATTTTCATAGGTTTGCATCTTCTGATAGTCATTGGTGCTGGAGCATTTAGTCACGACCTAAATCTTTTTAGGTTTTTAGCTCTGGGTAGAGAACAATTTTACGTTACCAAAGAGAAAAGAGAAAGAAAAAAATATGAGAAATGAAGCTGGAGATTATAAAAAGTGTAAGGTGGAATTAATGAACAATTCTCTGGTACAAGTGAGTGCAATATACACCTTCAGCAACCTCTGCTTTGTGCTGTTCATCATTGCTTTTCTTCCTGTGCCCTATAAATGTAAAGCAGGTACTAGGCGAGGAAACACTCTCTATCTCTGTTCCATCAGTTATTCTTCAAAGAGTGACAAAAGTTCTAATTCACAAGATCAGACTGATCAAAATGTTTTTTCTTTAAACAAAAATTTGGAGGAAGAAGAAACATAAATATACTTCTGTGGAAGAAGTAAAAAAAAAAAAAGATATCTCCAGCCTTTGCGTATTTTATTTTAAATAAAGCTGTGGCTGCTCAAATTTTTGTGTTAAATGAGTGGTGAATTTTGTCTCCTGTGTCAGAGCTGAGTCATGTTTTGTGGAGCTGTTCAACACAAAACCATGTGCTTTTCACTTTCTTTGCAAGTTATTTTGTCTTCAGCCTTAATATTGGCAAACATGCATGTGATCAAATGGGCTGTGAGATAAAAACTCATGAGACCATGCAAATGCTACCTAAGTGAGTTCACATTACTAAGAAAGAAAATAACTAGCATTTATAATAGTATTTTCAAGCCCAGTTATGCTCATTTTCAGATTCAGTTGAATTTTGTATTGCTTCCACATCACATTCGACGGTAAACTGCAGCTTTTATTTCCATTACTTGGTAGTTTAATAATTTTTGTTGTGGTTTTCACTACCAGCTATGAATCTTGCCTCCATTAACACTCTTTTCAGCCTTATCTGCATTTCTGTTGTTTGTTTTCTCCCCACTGTGAGCAGTTTGCATGTCTTTAGTACAAAACAACATAAACTGCAAATAGTGTCTCTTCCCTCATACTATTATAAGTCTCAGGTACCCTGAAGTTTTGTCTTCTTTACAACCTGCAGTGCTCTCCTCTGCTTTGAATCGAAGAAATCTGTGCATCTGGAAAAAATATTTTCCTATCGTATTTCTTGCCAAAAGCACCATTTTTGTCTATATATACAAAGAAGAGAATTGACTGAAAACATCCTTTAAAAACATTATTTTAAGTACTTTAATATTCATAATTGTGATGGTTTTGTTTGAAATGCTACCCCAGTTGCTATGTCCCACTAGTACAATGAAATAAAAATTAGAAGACAGGAAATACTGCTGTAGCTCCTCGTCTGTCAGAGTAATTAGATTAGAAAATTATCTCAGCTTTAACAGCCTAGAAGTTTGCTGAGTGCGTGTGTCTGCATGTCTAGGCATGACGGGTCCTTTGCCATTGCTGTATGATCAGCTGCATATTGCATTTGCCACTCACAAAATTCTATAGCTTTTTCTCTGCATGGATCATTACCAATGGAGACAACACAAAAGATATACAGATACTCCATTTTGTCTGCACTCAGAAGGGTTTTACATAGGGTGGAGCAAGAAGGCTAAAAGTGCTTAGGTATATGTATCTATCTATTTGCTCAGTATACACAGTTTTCCTACCTCTAAGTATTTATATGTGTGATGTAAATATTTACACATATAATAATATCCACATTTCTGTAAGTGTTTAGGCACATATATATGTGTATATATATATATATATGTTACATGTGACAAAGATGCTATTCTGGTTGTCTTGGACCTTTCTACAGCACTGTAGTTCAATGCTCTTAGGAATGTTCTATCATGTTGCTGCTTCTAATTGATCTTAGACATACTTTTTCTGGTAGAAGACAGGGAATTTATCATCCTGGTAAATGTGTCCTGAATGATTCTTACACGAACTGTAAAACTTCAATTTCTCCCAATCTTACCTTAGATCTAAAGAGAAAACAAACCATTATTAAATGAGAGTCAGCAAATTAACATTTTCTGTGTGGCCTGTACAGTTTATAGAATATCTATTTATAGATACTTGGCCTTTGAGAATTAAGGTGGTATAGAGGCCTGAGCACTTCAGGAGAAATATCTAGAAAAGAAAATTGAGTTTTTAACAGTGAGCTACAAAGCAAGGCTGTTAAGGAATACCAAAGCTAGGATCAGTTTTTTAGGCAAACTTAACAGTCCCATATCTGAAATATACCAGATGAACCCTTCAAATTGTGTCAAGCTTATCTCTAGCTAATATACCTTTAAAGCATTGCATAGAGAAACAAACTACTGACTCCAGTAAATAATTTAAATTGCACTCAGATGAGTGCATTTTCTAACTCCTTGCAAAAGTTTTGTTTCTTTATGTGACCTAATGTGTTTTCTCATAGATTTGGAACCACATATCAAATTACATAATAATCGATTGTACATCGTACTGTGTGCAAGCCAAAAACTCCTAAGACACTTGCCAGGCTATTGTGCCAACACAATAAAAATGGTCCTGCATAGAGGGTCTGTCCAGCAGCAAAGAAAATGGGTGAATAGGTTGAGAAAGCAGACAAAAGCTAGCTAAAAAAAAAAACAAACCAAAAAACCAGCTTATTTTTTTCAGTAACACTAAACAAACCTGAGAACAAGTATGGGTCCACGCAGAACTTCTAGTAGTCACAACTGCATGTCCAGTCTAGGAAACTATAATAGCCCTAGAGAACAGCTGAGTACACAGGGGCAGCCTGCAACTGGTATCTTATTCTCACTTTTACTGCCGAGTATATATTACCTTATACCTCCAGGACAGATTGGTTTGTGCTACAAACACATCCTGCTATCCACAGAGTATACATGTACACATGTACAGAATCATTTATTCTTCAATGCGTAACAATCTCACAACACTTCAGCCACCCTAACAAACGGCTGAACCAACGGTGCTGACAGGTCCATAAAGTTTGTCATATGTAAAAATCCATACAGCTGCTCCTCAAACAACCTCTTACCAGCATCAGTTTGCATGATAATTGATGACTGTTGGTAAGACCTTTATATGATCCTAGCATCACAGAATGACCAAGTCAGCTAACAATATGGCCAAGTGTCTTTGGCTGTTAGTGCCTTTTCCTTCCAGGGTACAACTTCTCAGCTCCATACTAATCTGCAAAGGTAGAATTCTGTTTGTAAGTCTATTCTCTGAGTCTCAGGCATGTTTCAGTTGTGTACTCTAATTTCTGACAAATTTGCTTACAGTCCTTAATAAAAATTATACTATATAAGACTTGTACATATAGCTATGAAAGGCTGATGAATTATGAAGAAAAGTCTTGCAGGGAGATGGTACAATGAGTTTAATACTACAGATTCTATGCATCTGTTTCCATGATTTTTTTTTCCAAAATAATTTAATTTTACTTGCATCAGTTCTCTCCTGATGTGTATAACATGTCTATTGTTTGGGTTTTTTTTTTTTCATTATCCCAAAACCTTGGTTTTCACAAAGCCTACTGCTGCCTATCTTTATGAATCATTTCAAAGAATGCTATTTAATGAATTAATTTTCTTTTGAAATCCTAAGAGAGCTGCACAGTCAAACAAATTATTTTTACATTTTCATCTTTATTTCCCTCTGGTGTGACAAAGATCTTAATGAAATTCTATTTCATACATCTCAGCATCTTTCCCACCCACTTTTCACTCACACCTCTGTGTTCTGTACATCCTGTTTACCACCCTCAACCACTGTCATAGGCTAATTTTCAAAAGATAGTCAAATATTTTGCAAGTAGTTTTCCAAATATAGAGAGTTAGCTTGAGGCGACATTAGATCTCCTTTACCTCCTTCTTGTAAATGACACGGAAGCGAAAAGGTCTCATCAGCTCCTTATTTAGTTACAAATGCAGTCTAAAACGCATAATCTTTGGCAAATTGCTGAGCTCAAGATTAAAGCAGACTAGTCTGCTCAGCAAGACTTTCTGTCTGCCATGGAAATTTGAAAAGTACAAGCCATATGTCTCCAGACAGGTACTGTAAAATCTTCATCAAAACAAAATTAGCATATCTGCTGAATAAAAATCCCCACCTGCCTTACATCAGGTATTGTTGTCTGGAAGAATGCTGCCATCATGGACAAGCGCACAGATGAAGGGACTTGGTGAACAATACCATAAAAAAAGGTTTAAATGAGGTTTTACAAAGAATACCTTTATTTTCTTTTGCCATATTGGCCGATGGTAGAGTGCGTATAGGTAATGGTCCACCTTTCCCTTATACCAGCTTAACCATGTCATCATTCCCATCTACTTATTCATATAATGTATTAAAAAATAAAATGAGAGTAGAAAATGAATAGACATTGTGATGTTATGGACATCACATACACTCTGGGAATCACGTCTGGGTACATTAATTTATTAAGCAGTATCTATCACAGAATCTGAAACTGGTTGAGGCTAGAAGAGACCCTATAGATCATCTAATACAACCTGTCTAGCTCAAAGCAGGATCTCCTAGACCAGCTTGCTCAGAGCCATATCCAGTCAAGTTTTGAACATCTCCAGGGAAATATCACAATTTCTCTGTGCAACGAGTTCCAGGGTTCAATCATCCTCATGGTAGAACAACTTAAATGGAATTTCTTGTATTTCAGTTTCTGCCCATCACCTCTTAGGCTGCCTCTGGATACCACTAAGGAGAGACTGGCTCTGTCTTATTTATTTCCTTCGCCTCCACCAGATACTTATATATAGTGATAAGATGCACCCCACAAGATTTTTCTTCTCCAGACTAAACAGTTCCAGCTCTGTCTCTCCTTGGAGCATCCTCGGATGCTGTATAAGGCTGAGGTACTCAACTCCTTTTTCGCCTCAGTCTTCACCAGCAAGGTCTTGCAGAGCCCTGTTCTTAGAGAAGAAGATTCCAGGAGAATAACCACCAGCAGTGGATAAGGATCTAATTGGGTATTACTCAGAAAAACTTGAGATATACTAGTCCATGACACGCAATGGAAGGCATTCAGGGTGCTGAAAGAGCTGGATGGTGTCCTTTAGAGACAATTTTCTACCATTTTGGAAAAGTAATGAAGAACAGAGGAGGTCCCTGACAATGGGAGAAAGTCATCACCATAAATAACCAAAATCACATTTTAAAAATGAAAGGCTTTTATTGAAACTTTTAAATTTTCCTCTGTTGTGATATGCTTGTAAATTGATGTAGAAAATGTTTCACAGCAATTATTTTAACAGTGATTTAGATATAAGGTGAAGATGAAAGCTTTGACCCGAAGACCTTATTATACTGTCACCGTATTGCAGCTCTTTAATATGCTAGCACAAAGTTTCTATGGTCACTTAAAACTTCTCTGTTCCAGCATTTCCTATTGCTCATACGCAGTGGAGTAGCATATTTTAGGAAAGACAATAAACTCTGTCTGTTTAATGCAATATTGTCCACAGATGTTGAGCCCATATATTTTTCTACATTCTTTTATCTGGTTTGCGTGCAGTTGAAAACAGAGGTGTTTTTGAATACTTACATTTACTCATGATATCCTCCTTCTGCTTAAGAGAAAGGGAAGTCCAGATTGAGAATTCAACAGAAAACAATTTTAATTCTTAGTCCTGAGATCTTTGTACACTACAAATGTTTGGCCAATGTCTGAGTTTTGTTTCTTTCCAGATCATTCCCTAAATGTAGTGTTGAAGCTCTCTCTGAAGAATAAACTTGCATGTGTTTAAAATTTATGAGGCTTCCTTTATTAAAAATATCTAAAAGTTAAGACATTCTAGCTTTAATCTTTTCCCAATATACCATTTATTTCTAGATGCCGAGTATTTTTTTTATAACTTCTGATGTCTTCTTTTGCAAATGGAAGTTTTCAGTCCCAAGAATAATGTTGAGTTAGCATCATTGCAGCTTTTCTTTGATTTTCATCTCAAATGCCACACCTACAAATTAATTCCATGAGCCTTTGTATTAAACTGAACTTTTAACTCAGGTGTTAATAACCTTTACTCACTGCACAGTATATGAAGTGTCTTGGAAACCTTGTAAAGGGGATCATGACATGGCAGGATAGAGCAGAAGTCATATAAAATAGGCAACTCTGAGTGAAGGAAGAGTTTGCTTTACTTTAAAAACTTGAGGATGAGAGATTTGAGCATCTATGGAAGACTTGGATTCACTGATCAAACATCCTATTTTGTTCATTCCAAGGGGGAACAAGATCAGTCCTTCGGTTTTTACTGGTGCTGTCCCTTTGCAAAAGCTTATGGGTTAAAACAGAGAGAGCGGGGGAGATTTGGGAATAGAGGGCAGGAATCAAACCTGCCTGTTGTACTCCTGTGGTCCAACTGTCTGATCAGGCTGTGTATTTGTTTAGGCTTAACTGGAGGGGAACTTCAGGGCAGACAGATATTTTTCATTCTTCCTGCTG
>NW_010411269.1:3732-27741 GCF_000710305.1 Buceros rhinoceros silvestris | reverse complement strand
TGACACCATCGGAGAATATAGTTCGGGGTTAAGCTGATTCATACACAAGAATCTCACTCTGTTAAGACCAAAGATTACAACATTCAGCTGGAGGAGGGGGAAGATGGGAAGCACTGGATAGTCAAAAACTGTGTCTGATGAACTGGCTTCTTTGGTAGACGTGATTTGGGAGGTGCCCATTTTAAGACTCCTGTTAAGGTGGTGTGGCATGAAAATAGAATTATAGTTGCCTAAGGAGTTCATCTGGTAAAAACTGTAGTAATTATGGATGGAAGTTTGTGCATCATTCTTTTGAACCATTACCTAAATTCTGCTCAAGTGCTATCTCCGAACTATAAAACTTAATTTACTTTCAATTTCTCACTCCAGATTAACATTCTACCTTTATAAATTAGTTTTATTTGGAGGAAAGCATTTGACTTCCCTTGTTTTCTCTCCAAACAATTTGTAACCCTTGCTAAGATTACTAAAGGGAACATTTTCCATCAGAGTAGGAGAAAGCAAATTACTCTGTTTTGTTGATTGTTAATTTGTAGAGAGCAGCTGGAAGCCATCACTTACTGACTGTTCACATGTTTTAAAGGACTTGTGGTTTTTGACACCACGTCGGTTCACGTTGCCATCGTCCCTGGAATTGATGGTGATATTCCAGTTTAAATACCAGTGTCTGCTGATTGCCATTTCTGGTGACCATCCGTGAGTCAATATTTCATTACAAATTCCTGCACATCATCATCACGTACATTATGCAATGTGGCACTCTAACATGAACGGCTACTGACAAAGACATTGAAAGATGCATATAAAACATTAATTTTTTGGTGGGTAGGTATCCATCCTCCTTCGGTCCTCCTTCAATGTCAGCCCAAATAGTGCCGTTTACTGGCTGTAAAAGTTGCTGAAGAGATAACTTCACATCTGTTTTAAGTGATTTGAAACTCAAAGACAAAAGACAAAGCCATTTTTTACTGATGCACTCTATGCAAATTTCAAAATAAAGGCATTTCTAGTTATATACAACCATGCCTCTATACAACATTTTTACAAACACTGCAGTGTCAATACATACCATATTCTATGTATATACATGTATGAGGCAATCTGTGGGTGAATAGAGTCTATATAAGTTATAGTGTTCAGAAAATTCTTTTGATATTCCTCTGAAAAATTCAACGAGCGTAAGTAGAGATGAGCTTATAATTCCTTTGAAAATTAGAGCATGTTGGGGTTTCAAATGAGACGAGAAACATCTCTTGGATTTACATAGCAGAAGCCTGCTTCCAAGACAGCTGCAGATATCAAACAGAATATAATTAGGATGAATTAAATCATTCTAGGGCAATAATACCACATTCCCTCAATGAAGAAACAAACTATTTTAAAATAGTTTCTCTAATGAGTTACTTCTCTGTACTGCTTCTTAAAGACGCCTGTTTAGGGACCATTTATGTTTCAATATGGTATGCAGTGCATTACCCACAAATTATTTTAAAGGCTTTGTAGCTGATGAACTTATTTTGCAGGATCAATAGAAGATACTTTAACGGGTAGGGGGGTTTATGGTTACTATTTTCTTTTCTTTTATATGAAGACTATTATAGAGAGCCCCTTGGGATGCTCAGTTTAAAAATTACAGAAGCATAGTAATATTTCGCAAGATGCTGTTCTGGTTTTATTCCTTTATGTGATTTGCAGGTATTTAGGACAAAAATTTGAAAGGATTTGTCAGGTTCTAAATAACTAAAGAGACACTTTCAAACTTCTGCAATGATAATAAAATATGAGTTGCTGTATAGTGGTCCAAAAAGCAGCATGGAGAAAAGACAGGCAGTCTGAGGAAACAGTAAAAGGCTGTCCCTCATGAACACTGTAGTATGATTTTTATAGTACACCATCTTGATGTTGATCAAGGCATAATTTCTGTATGGCTGAATTCTCTATGGCTTGTTACATTTGTGTGAGAGGCAATGTTTGAACTGATGTACTCATAGTATAATTTGATACATTATCTTCAGCCTTTTTGTTGCTCCTCTCTCTCTCTGAAGTTGTATCTGCCCTACCAAGGAGAGTAAAGGGTACCTTGAGAGAAGGCTCAAGCCTTCTGAGTTCTTCTGCCAGAATATTCTCATTCCATGTAGCTGGCTTGTTATAGCTCTGATTTGAGATGCCCACCTGGGCTTGGGGCTTTGCTCAGAATACATGCTGGTGAGCCCAGCTGAACAGCAATCTCCCCCACTGCTGGCTCACAGCCCACAGAGGGCCAGCCAAAAGGCAAGCCAAGCACCAAGGGCTTGAGCTTTTCTCCTTCCAGAGCATGCTGCTTAGTTTAAGCCCATGGCGAGAACAAACACCTGCATAGGCTTTCATCCATCCTGAATGACCATGTGGACAGACTCCTACTGAGACTTCACACAGCAACCTATTCCATGGTCTTGGTTTAGTCTGTTTCTCCCAGCAGCTCAGCTAGAGAGCTGGCATCTATGAGGTCTTCTGACACTCAGTGGAGAAGTGTCTTCCTAACACACGAGTTTCTCAGAGAACAGAACAGACCAGCATAAGCCTTAAAAAGACCAATACAAGGTCAGAAAATGTATCCTCCAAATTCTCAGTTGCCTCATCTGCCTGTTCAATTCATGCGACAGGAAGCATCACGAGAATAAAACACTTCTCTGTGTGCAGGTAATACAGGATATTCATAGAAATAAAGAATAATTACTGCAGTTTGCCAGAGATCAATCTGGATAAAACAATATCCTAAGAGACAACAGACCTTATGTCATTTCTTGCTTTTGCTTTGTTTTCTTCTGATCAAAAGATTTTACATAGAGCAGCAGGGGTAGAAAGTTATAGAAGAACCTTCTTCATTTCATAGGGGTTAATCACTTCTCAGTTTTTACTATTGCTTCTAAATTGTCTTCATATTTAGGTTATTTGACAGATTCCTAAGATTATTCTGGGCTTTCTTAGACTAACCACAACTGCCCTTTTCAGCATTCTTCACAATTCCATTTGTGCAGGGGATGAACTCAGGTTACTTTAGTTTTCCCCTCATTATTCTATACACTGAAAATATAGCATCAAAGAGTAGTAGATAAGTATTTAAAAGTTACCTCACCACCGGATACTCTGAAGATTCAGCTCAATGGTTGTCTCATAGCAAAATCCAGTGAGCAGTGTGTTCATTTGAACATATTTAAGATTTGCCATTTTATAAGATCAGTCTACTGAAATTATTTTATTCGAGAAACTATGGTTTTCACAACAGTTAATTTTTTTCCTTCAGTTCCTTGCACATGCCTTCTCCTCCGTAGGAGTGAGGCCTAGGGTAGACTCCTCAGAGAAAAAAAACGAGCAATAATTTACCTAACAATACCCTTCTAAGGCAGATAATGATACTGCTTGACCAAAATTGGCTTTTATTGACCTGTAGTGACCTAAGAATAATGAATCTGCCTGTGCAAACTGTTCCACAGCTGGGAGCAGAGGCTGAAAATCCATTCAGGCTCAGATATGTGTCTGTAGCCTCAAGTTAAGAATGATATGATGCACTTAAGCATCAAATGTTTTGCCCAAGTATCTCTAAGGGTAGACAAACATATATGACTATGCACTTTGAATATCCCCCTTCATGCTTTGCTATATGCTTTTTTTGGCCTGTCTCTATTCAGCAAAATCTATTAGAATTTAAATAATTCAATGTTTTTAGAAAAAAACACACAAACCAACCAACTCCCCCCCAACGAAGAAAAGCATTCAGACAAAATACTTTATCTATGGAAAAACCTCTAAGCTTTATTTAGTTGAAGTGGTTAGAAAATTGGCTAAAATTACTGAGATTAAGGTAAAATCGATTCCCTTGTTTCTTCGAAATATATTGTTGTAGCATTTGTTGGGTAGTAAGGGCAAGAACTGCCTGAAAGAGCTGTAGTACATTTCTCATCCTCAGAAACACCCATTTTCATCTACTCGCTTTAATAACACTCTTGTGCAAAGGTATTTGTGTTTCGTGCAATATGTTCTATTATTTCATAACCTGACCAGAGACATTCTTCTGCACCTATTTATGTTAATTTTACTTATGTGTGATATTTTCATGATCACTGCATAAAACAATGGATTATTATATGTCATTACTAAAATATTGTTGCCATTGAAGCCAAGCACCAAACTCAGTAAACCAACAAAGAACAGCTCAAAAAACAGTGGGAAATGTCAGAGCAAGGCGATAAAATGGTGCATCTGCAGAGACATGACTATGATCAATACCCAGGCTTTCAACGAGGGAGTTTTCATCCTGTGACCTCACTGAATGAAAATGACAGTCTGAAAACCAAAGAGATGGAAAACGGAAGATTTTTCCATTTCTTGAGGGAAGTGACCCGGAAATTATATACTTTCTCATTCAGTTTCCATGCACAGTCAATATTAGGTGAAGTATTTTGTTTAAGGATATGAGTGACGCCTAGCTTCCAAAAAATGCTCTTAAGAGCAGAGGGAAAAGATGAAAGGCCTAGAAGTCTGACATAAATATCCAATAAAAGGGCCAAGAGTATTTTTGCAAAGGGAAAAGGCTGTTCATCACTTTGAAAAGGGACACAGTAAATACCTGACTAACTGTGAAGTCATAGATTTTAATTACGTCATAGTACTGGATTCAGGTATGAAGCAATTTTGAATACATCAAGTAAAGTCTAAAATAGGACAAACCTTATGCATATATATGTATAAACGTGAGTATATAGGCTCCCATAATAACAAACAGAGCAAAGCAGTCGTTGTGGTTTGCAAGTTATACTTACAACAATAAAAATATTAAGGCTTCATTAAACAGCCATTTTCCAGCTTTATAATATCAACAAATACACTCTGACTGCCTTAGAAGTCACCTGTCTGTGGAAGACTCCACAGCAGGGGAGAAAAAGTAAAGCAGTTTAAGGAACAAAGAAGAAGTAAGAGGAAAAAACCTGTAGTTTCAAACATTTTTCCAGTTCAAACCATGTATCTGCTTAATTCACTTTGGCACAAATGTACAGAAATACTCCTAGAATTCAGGATCAGCTCCTCTGTGTTCAATTGCTTGTCTTTCCTTCCTTGTCCAAATTCTCTCCTTTCCATATACCTGTTTGCAACAGCAACTGCAACCTAAACTCACTTTCTACCCAACCTATAATCTTCAAGCAGTGGAGAAGAATCACAGAATGGTTGAAGTTGGGAGGAACTCCTGGAGGTCATCTTGTCCAAACCCTCTGCTCAAACAGGTCTAAAAGTAAACCCAAGTTTTTTATAATCATTCATCTGTAATACAAAGAGGCTTAGCCACTTTTTCTCGCGTCACATGCTGCAAGAGAAGACCCCCATGTCCGCATACCAGGTGTGCCCTAGGAGTGCCCATTGCCTCAAGCTCCACAGACAGTGAAAGGCAGACCTCAACCACTGGTATTGGTAATAGAAACTTTCACATGTCCTGCTGGAGATAACTCTACATTTGCGGTGATGGTGGTGGAGAAGTCATTAAGAACTGGATGGGTAGATTTGTGTGTGTGTAAACTAAAATGCTTGACAGTCTCTTACTGGGTGAATGCATGTTCTTAGAAAATACTTAAAAACCTGAGTAACTGTTAGAATAAGAACACAAGAGTTAAGTTAAATCTACTAATTATCTGCATCTTTTTAAGGATTAACCAGCTTGTTATTTAGAAAAAAAGCCATGCCAGGACCATAAAGCCATATTACAAGCCATTACACAAATTATCATGCTGTGAAGACACGATTTGGCTCATACCTCATTGTTCGATTTTCAATTAATCCTTGATTTCCCGTTCCAGCTCAGTGTTTTAGTGTCAGACCTGAGCAAAACCACAATGGCTGAAGAACCAAGTTTTAATCCCAGATCTGAATTTGTGATTTTCATTTTCACTTGTCCTCTCTGAGATTTCTGACATAACCCTGGAGATGGAAGTATTTTTGCTAACCCTATAAATTAGTTGTTTCCTTCACCTGGTCTCACTTCATCTTATCTGTTCAGGAAGTTTCTTGAGTGTAGGGTACCGAGAGGTGTATTGCACTTGATTTAGGAATGCCACAGGGCACCATAGACTGCATTTCTGTGACGATCTGACCTATCTGTTTAACCAGATAAAATTCACTATGCTTCTGCATTTCATAACTGAAGAGAGGAAAAGAAGAAACTTCAAGTACAGATAAAACAATTTCATGAAAGCCCTGTCACAGTGTATTCTGAATTTTTATTAGTAATCTGGTCATAGAAAATGTAAAAGAGGTTTCATAGTTGATGGCAAGAAGATTAATTTTATAGAACAGAACAGAGAAAAGCATGTATTTATATTTTCCAAAACAGGCAGTAGGACTAAAAATCAAAGGTCAGAAGCAATCTCAGTGCTTCATCAGTATATCCGTCCATACCAAGACAGGATCAACTGTAATCATGTCATTCGTCATAGAAATTTCACTTGCTCCTAAATCAATGGGATTGAGTAGATGTAGCTTCTCTATCATCCTTATCCTGTGCTTCCACATACATGTTGTTGGGATGTGCTGCAACCTTTGAGGCAAGACAGTGTGGATAAAAGTGACATGAGTGACTGTTCACTGCAGATGTTGCTACAGTACAAATTAATAAAAGTTCAAACTCTATTTTTTTACGCTTTTGGATCTTTGATCAAGAATTGCTTAAATGACAATAACATCCTGGTATGAGGGAAGTGGTAGGAGATACTGTCACACTATATTGAATTAAACCAGAAAAATACATTATTTTTTTCATAAAAGTATTCGCTTTTCTGCACCAGTAAGCTCTCTTACATGGGAAAAGGTTTTAATTTGGAAATCAACTGCCTAAGACTTCCACTGTACAGTAACACTACATCAGTCTTTCTAAAATTTACAGGTAATGGTTTTCTGACAGAGAAAATATTATGCCCAATGCATGTAAACATTTTGGACACTGAAGGAGTTACTGGATAAAAATTAATCATGTATCACCTATTTTTGTTGCCAAATCACTGGCGTAATCTCTTTGTCAACATTCCTGATCAGTTAGAATAATCTACAAGTACTTAAAAAGAACCACATTACCAAGATGAATAAAATATAAAATTTAAACCACCAGAGTACATTTTTGGCTGAAAGTAGTTGCTGTTTCACAACATAGTGAGAGCAGCAATTTGAATCATAAAAGCAAGAAGGAAGACACAGGAGCAGTGGGAGAAGTAAAACCATCAAAAAATTCACAAAAGAAACTAAGAGCATTGTGGATTAAAAAACAAAGAAGAAAGGTAGGATAAGGACAAGAAGTGAAGATTTGAAATGAGAATTGGGCTAAAAAAAATTTGCTTAATAATAAGTCCCCTACTTGATTGTAGCATTCTTCATTACAATGTAATAAGATTTTCTGGTTTATATTCGAATTGATAATGTCAAACTTTTTCCAGTTGTAATTGAAGAGAAAACATTTTAAAATTGCCCCCCCATTTTACTGGAGTTGTAGATAGAGGACATCTCTGACCCACTGTTAGCGATTTTAAGTCTCAGTATGTAAGGAGAAAATACAAATGAATAAAATATGCCACTGCAAATATTCAGCCAGGGTGTGCTGGATGACCCACATGACTATGGGCAGGTCAGCTAGACACCAGCCCTGGAGAAAATAGTGAGAGAGCTCAAAAACTAATGAAAAAAGGATTCAAAAACTAATGAAAAATACGAGCCAAGAAGTCAACATGCTTTCCTAGAAAATGTATCTTGTCAAACAGTTCAATTTAACTATTTGAGAAAATTACAGGTTTGATTATTAGAGGTAATGACACCAGACATTTGACTTAGAAGCACCCTGTGTTCTGACATTAAAAATGGGTCCATATTTCAGATTTTCAGATGCTGCTCTCAGGTGGAATTGTCAGGGAATATGGGTTCCACCCAAGCTCAACAGCCTTCAACATTTCCAGTCATTACTCAGAGTAAATATGAAAATATATTTATTTTTAGTTATAAAATGGATAGACCACACTGGAAGAGTAATAAATGGGTTTGAGCTCAGAGCAGTCATACAGAAAAACTGGATCCTTTAATGATTTCTTGAGCCAAATGTATGTTTAATGGAGCCAGTTGCAAACTTACATACTTGGAAAGACATGACAGCTATGGGATAGGAGATTGTGAGGGAAAAGAGTGAGTCTAAAATAGATTTACAAATCTCAAAGAAGTGAAAGTGAGCTTCCAAGATGTGGGATGGCACAATAGGCAGCAGTGAATAGGATGAGGGAGGCAATTTGCAAGCATGGTATGGAGAAAATGTTTTAATGTTATATTTCAAAAACATGTTGACGGATGCAAGATAATTACACCACAACCCAGTTCCTAAGAAATAGTTAGTAGTTAAACAACAAAAAAAAAAAGTGAGGAATACAAGATCCTTCTTAAACAATGATCAATGATTACAAGCTGGCGGTTATTTCTTTATTTTGTGACTGCAAACATGACTAGGTAATGAACTATATACTGAAGAAAACGGATTCACTATTTTATGATTTATTCAATGAAACACTTATTTCATACACAACCAATATGTTTAACACCTGAAGAAAAATCCATGGCCCAAGTGATACAGGAGATCAGACTAAATAATCTAAGGATTCTTTCTTGACTTAAATAACATGAATCAATATGTAAAATTAGCCTCACTGCCTGCACCTAGTAAAATGCAGCTATCCACAGGCACTAAATTAATTTTAGAAAGGAACTATAATCCTCTTAGTGGGAAGGAAAATGAAATGAAGATAGTATAATTGAAATGACGGAATCAAAATCCATAGCATAGTGAATAGCTGAAGAAATGTATTAGCAATGGATGTTGTGCCTGTTTTGTTGCTCTTGCTTTGATTCTTACATTATTTTGTTCCTAAACTTTCAGAATACTAATATGGAATATTATCTGACAAAAACTCTAGATACAACAATTTAAAAAATGCAGACTTCTGCAGAATGACTATTCATAGACCAAGTGTATTATTCCAAGAAAAGTAAATTCCAAAGTAAATAACATTGATGTTCTCATCCTACTGTCCTCTTAAGACTATTTTCTGATGAGGAAAGAAATGATTTGCCACCTTCTGCCTTGGTAGTGCTTCTTTTATCACAAGTATGAGGCAGGTGTTCTTTTCCAGGAGTACCAAGTTTAAAGATCGGCTACTTTTTGTGAATGTTTTTTGACATCACTAAAAGTAATGACCGTGGTTAGCAAGCTACTAAATAAACATTCAGGATTATGCATCTAAAGCTCTCCCCTATTGAATTTAATATTAATAGACAGATTTGCAGTCTCCCTCTGAGCCTTCCAACAAGGTGTAAATAACTGTCTATTTGTGTTTTGCTGGCTATTCTGGGTGCATCATTATGATGCTTTTGACCACGTTTTCTTTTTTGTCTCGTTCCAAAAGGAAGATGTAATGGTTCCCAGCTGCAGAAAGGAGAACTGGTGAGCTAGACCCATCCCCAGCCTATCTTACTGAGGCGTCAGCCTCCCACCATGTTCAAGAAAAAAATTTTTTGATGGCTAATTGGAATTTACACAGAGCAGATGAGTGATTTTCACAGTGGCAGCTGGACACCTTCCTGAAACCCATACAAAAAAAAGAAAAAACAAACCCCAAAAACATTCAGGCTGTTTCCACATGGTTTATTTTCTTGTGTTTATTATTTGTTCTTCTCCTTCTGGAAGATTTTGCTCTTTTTTTCTCCCTCTTCTTTTAACAACACAACATCCCACTTACAGATGTCGAGAAAAAAGCATGCTGTAATTGAACAGGAAAATGGAGTAAATTTAGGCTGTTGCAAATAGTAAATAGTTGGCAGGATTATTTAATTCCTTGGCAAGACAATTCAATTTCTTGGTAAGATTGTAGCTTCCAGTTTTTACCAGCTTTTTGTCTCTTAATAAAGACCTAAAAACCGCAGAATATTTCAAAACAAGGACAGATATTTCCATTCCTTGCAATCATAGAATATGAGCCATAACACCATTTTTCGTAGTTTACTTTCACCAGCTCTCAGCTATCCACTTCAGAGTAAATTATATAGAAGGTCTGAGCAGCACTGAGGAACTGAACAATCACTGAATGTGTTAAATTATTATACAGTGTTGACTTAGAAACAAAATAATAGATGTTGTTCATAGAGCATTAGCATGAGATAAAATGAGAGCTTCAATATTCAGCTGCTTTTTGATTAAGGACCTTTCATTTTTCTTTACAAAGTGTTAACATCAGCCTAGAAGACAAAGCACTGGAGGCAACATGGATCGGAAGGATATAGGAGGGTTAAAGTTCTGAAATAACCCTTACCATAACACCCTTAGCATGCTAGCAGATAGTATACAAGAACACCTGTTCTCGTTCCTGATCACACCTTGTTCTTTCACATATTTTAACCTCATAGCTTACTACTGAGGATTACTGATTTCTGCAGCTAATGTCTCCCGGACTCCTTTATCTTACCTCTGAGAAAAGAAAACCTAACGTACCGTTTACATTTTAACTGGTACAAAAGCAAAATATTATTCCTTCTTTAGTGCTCATCTCATTTGTTTACCTTCTCTCCTTTCTCCTGTTCTCCTTTCTTTTCCTGAAAAGCTCAAGAAATGTGTATAATTACATCTTCCAGGGGTTTCCTAATTGACAGGAGCTTCATCTCCTATGGATTGTGTTGTGTATCTCAACTAATGAGTCCTGAATCCAAAAGTCCAAACAACTGCTTGAGGGGATTCATATGCCATATACAACACCACCTTTTAATAGCAATTTATTTTCAATTAAAAATATTTCATAAAATCAACTAAACCCCAATTTTTGTTATAATTGACTTTTGCTGGGATTCTGAAAATTCTGAAATTAGACCTGATATTACAAATCCCTTTACCAGAGCGGTTATGTGTCAGGACACCCTGCAGGAAGCAGAGAATTGTGAACAGTTTGTTTTGAAACAGAAGAAAAAACAATAAATTATTAATTAGGCAAGATGACCTTTTTTCCCATGGTCATGTTTACACATAAAACCTATAAACTACAAATAGAGAGAAAACACAGAGCTATGCTCCAAGTCAAATCTTGTGAAGAAAATATTGGTTTTTATTTCACAGAATAATAATATTAAATGCTTACCAGTCAAGGAGTATGATCTACTTGCATACATGTTGAGCACAAATGTCTGAACTCTCCAAAGAGTAACTCTTCTGTCTTTACTAAAATTTTCGATGTAAGGACTAGGAAGATTAAACTTGCCTCTTTTTGTTTGTTTGTTTGTTTTGGTCTTCTTACACACCTGAAAAGATTTATCTCATATCATCTACACCTGAATGGTGCACGTCCCACATTTCAGGGTGATTCAAGGACCTGTTAGAGTAAATGTCATTTGGTTCTGACGCAGTGGACTCCCTCCCACGAAAACAGGGGTGAAGGAGCTGAATGTCTTCCATACATACAGTGTCCTTCCATGCATTGCATGGAATGTCAGTAGCTGGCATGTACAACCAGATCTGGGAGCTGTCAGGACTCCTGGGCCTTCAGTATATATATCAGCCTAGATTTAATATGCACTTAGCATTAGCCTTGGGCAGTATTTGATGTCTCTATGCATATTTCAGATATTCTGTCAATTTGGAAACACAGTCCTGAGACACTGTCTTCTTGATCAATATGAAATATGCACAGTTCTTAGAAATATCTGGAAACATTCAAGTGTTTTGTTCATATGAAACCATTAAACTCAGGTAGCTCCACTTTGCACAAGGCAGGCAGCCTAATGGCCAAAATTGTGCCCCAGGGCCAAAGGTAAAACCCTAATGCCTTCCATTATTCTTCTCAGACCAAACTAACGGTCATGCATAAAACACCAGCTGCTGTGTTCTTCGTTGAGATACAGAACTGTGATGGTATAAATAGTGACTGACACACTGGGACAACTTCTCAGACAGAACAAATTGTCATTGATCCTCTGCTCTTAGCAGATTCACCTGCCCAAGTGAATGAGCTGACCCAATAAATCTCCAATCAATTTCTCAATTTGTGAGTCATCTTTACAATGCACTGCAGTCTAGAAACATAGTATAATAAACCAGTTTGAAGATCACTTTTTTCTCTCTTGATGCTTTTTCACTTGCTATGCTATTAATATTACAGGAGTGCTAATGTGAGAAATCCTGTCATCGCACTGAACTTTGCAGTGTGAACCTATATCATGTCTGACAGTGGCCAAGTGTATAGGCCAGGGTATATGAACAGAACAACTATACAGGCACAGTTCTACTACCTCTAGCATTCAGTGGTTTGGAAGTTAAAGACTTCCTAAGCCAGAGATGCTCTCTTTGGATTTTTATTGCCCTTGATGCCTATTTTTTTTTTTTTTTATTCCAAGAGTATTTCTCATTGCCCTTTGAAATGATGTGAACTTTTAGCATTGACATTCTCTGGCAGTGGTTCAGTAATTAGATATTGTATAGAAAAGTATGTTGTTTGTTTCTAAACTTCCCATATGAATATTGACATTGATGCCTCTAGAGCTACATTGCTAAAAATGCTGATTAAGGATTTCCTGCGTCCTCTATTTCACTCATGCTTTGAGAAATTTCTGTCACAGCTGAATCATTCCTTTTTCTAGACTGAAGAGCTTGATCCATTCCAGTCTTCTTGAGGGAAGGCTGTTCTAAAACTCTGACCATCTTTACTGCCTGTCTGTGTACCTTTTACAGTTCTATCTTTTTTACCGGACTTCAGAAAGCTGTGTGGTGTAAAGATGTGGGCAAACCAAAGAGCTGTTCAGTGCCATAACCACTTCTGGGTTTCTCTTCAGCATTTTCTTAAAATATTCTGCTACTCACTTTCAACAGCTTCTAAGGATGGAGATAATGTTTTTGTAATCCCATCCAAGATGTTTTAAAGACCTTTCAGAGTTGTAATGTTAAACTTAAAGCCTCTCATTACATATGTATAATTTGATTTGTTTTCTGTGAGAGAATTGCTTTGTACTTACCAACATTGAATTTCATCAGCTATTTTATCACCTAGTCACCCAGCATCATGATTGTCATGAAACATTCAATGTTTCATGAATTTAATGGCATATAATAAAGTGTTGTAACAAGAAGCTCAATTCCAAATAGCGTAAAAGACCATGGGAAAATTACTTGGCAATTGCACTGAAGCTAAATGAAATCTATTTCCCTATTTAGTGGCTGTTCATATGATGAACAACTGGCTGCGCATTCAAACCTAAAAGAAGTTTTGGGGTGTAAGGAGACTATCTTAGAAACATTTCCTCAGTTTGTATTTTAATGGAAAAGATCATGTCAGCTGGGATGTTTGAATAGCAGTTGCTGGGTTTGAAAGTGAGGAAACATCAGGAAGGATCCCCAAAGTAGTTTATTTTCTCTGTGCTTTGGTGGAACCTGTGTGATGCACCTCAGGACATGTCCCTACTTCTATGGCAGACTTCACAGCAGTGGCAAAAACAAGTTACAGGTCCTTTGATAATCAAGGAAGTTATTTCTATTTTCTTTGCCAAAGTCTTGTTGTTTTGTGTATCTTTTGATACACAGAACAGTCTTGTGAAATGATGCGAAATAAGCCATAAATAATTATTCCCTAAATCTAATAACAATGTAGTAACAATGTAGTAAACCCAACTTCTCAGGCAAGGTAACTTTGGCTCCTGGAAGTTTATACACAAGCATAGAGGAAGATTAAGATGGTTGGGAAAAATTTGGTTGCTTCTGAGAGCAATTCTCTTCATAGCCACAAAACTATCCTCTCCCTGTGTAATTTTGGTACATTATCAGTATGCTTTGAGTATTGACTTTATTACAGATGAGTCACATATCCATAGTGCATACGTTTCTGAGGAGATCTAAGGCTTTTTTTTAGTTCAGTCCAGTAGGAGCAGACTTCAACATCTCTCATGAGGCTCTGAGTAATTCATAAAATCAAGGCCTGATGACCTTAATAAGTTGTTCAGTTTTTCTCTGTGAAAAAGCCTGTCTGTAAAATTAGTATTCAACACTGCTGTCACTGTATGGATAAGAAGAAAAGAGAAATATGAGAAGAAAACTATGTTCAATGATCAATCGTTTCCATCTTTCTAATTCTCCTTTAGGAATATTTTTTTTTCCTAACTCTGTATTCTGTAGTTTGAGGAAACAACACTATTCTGCCAAAATGTTCATGGTATGTGATTCCCCAGGCTTATCCTGCAACTCTTAATGAGTGCTAACTTAGCCAGCAGACAGGCGCTACACATTCAAAGCTACTGTAAAAAACCCTCTGAATACATTTTCTGTCAAGAACTTCAGGGCTTAGAAGAAAAGCAGGATGTCATTTCATGCAAAACTGGTAATTTCAGCATTTTACATCATAAAATCCAAGGTCAAAATCATCATGGCAGTGAATGATACTCAATCAGGTAGTTTATAAGTTTTAAACTAAAAACTAATAATTCCACTCACTAGTACAATGCAGTAAGCCTCAATGAATACATGATGATAAATAAAAATCTGAATCAATTAGGCAAATATTCACAATAAGAACAGTTTGAAAGCATGGTTTGAAGACAAAATCCTGGTCAGACTCCAGGATGAAAAAGAAACAGAGTTTCAGCCATGAAGAACAGAAGAGAGCAGATGGGCTGGGTCAGCAAAAGCTGCCTGCTCCACAACTCCTGTTCATGGACACACATTGTACATTGTTGGCATGGAAAATCTTGCTTAGAAAATGCACAAAGGCAGTAGAGACACGGGTCCTGCTATATATATAGTCAAGCTGCTGAAAAGCAATACTGAAGGGCATGATAAAAAGTCCCGAAGTCCTCTGTAATGCTTAAAAAGAGAGAAAATACTTTTACTAATGGATGCTTTTGAGTAACAAGTAAGAAACAACAATAATAATAATTAAGCCAATGTATGTTAGCAATACTAGCCTCTAACAACAGACAGATCTTTTACATTGTACATGAAAAATAGTGACCAAAAATACTAAGTACAAAAGAAAACAGCAATGTCAATAATATAAAAAGTTTTCGGTATCAAAGCTCTTTAAAAGGACATTTCATAAAACTTTGTAAAGTCAATTTAAGAAAATGTGCTTTCCAAAACACAAATTAATATTCAGGGAGACACATGTTAATCAAAAGAGAAAGCTTTGACAACATAACGAGCTCAAAATTCTGAGACAAATGGGGACTTTGGAAAATAGCAGAGGTCTATGAAAATACAAAAATAATTTGAATTTTTTTAATGCTTCTTCCTGGTAATCATTTTAGGGCTTTCAAAATGTTGTTATTTGATTTGAAAAAATACTACTGATGCAAATTTAATATCGCAGCTCTTGCAAAGTCTGTTATAAAACTTTGCGACGTATATTGAATGTCATATAAACATTTTCAGCAACCATTTGTCAGATGTCAATGTAAATTGCATAAAAATCCCACAAGGATCTGTGAAAACAACTTGTGCCATCAAAATCTGATGAGAAATACTGAGTTTATATGCTTGTCTCTGTTCTGATTTTGTTTATATAATTTTCTGTATTGTGCTTAACTCTATATTATTTGAGCACACTTTGTTAATGTGTTAAATATGCGCGATGCTTGACACAAGGTATCTGTTTTCTTATTGTGTTCTGTGTAGCTGTATGTGATTTTGCATACACAAGTCATTTTAAATCCATTAGCTAGATAAAGTTGAGCAAAAGCTTTTCTAAGACAGAGATTCGTAATGGCGCTCTCCTCTGATAGAAGGTTTTTCTGACCTCCTAAAGACGGTCACTAGCGTGAGCCCTTCCTGAAATACTTCTGCTTGCCATGAGCCTAATCACAGAGATCCTTTACAAAAAAAAAAAGCGAATTGTCAAGAAAACAGCTGTCCAGTCTCTCTGTGCTAAGGAAAAGAGGCACAGATGACTTGGGAAGCACCTTGGATGCAGAGAAAGAGGGCTCAAACAAGGTCCCAGGAGGATCCCACTGCTTTTCTCTCTTTTCTCCACTACTATTCCTCAGATGTGACATGCTGCCATGTGTACAACTGGTCTTGGGTTGCAAACTGCACAGCTGCAGAAGGATTCCCAACCTCTCTCAGGTACTTGGGCTCTCAAGGAAGATGGGCTCCCTTTTCTTGCTGGAGAAACATGATGGCATTTGGTACAGCTGCTGCGTGTTGGGTGGATGGCTGCTGCAGGCTCTGCTCTGCCCAGCAACCTCTCCTTACCCACACAGCCTCAGCCTGTTTACTCTGTCTCCAGTGATTCCCAGTTCTGCACTTACTGACAGTTGCAGGACCCTAAAAGGATCTTTTCCTAATGGAAAAATACAATCTGAGCTTTTCTGCATTATATCCAAGGTCTGATTTTGGTATTTCAATAAAATAAAAAATCCCATCACTGGAAGAGCATCACTGTGGGCAGTAATGTTACCAGTGAAGCCTCCACAGTCACTGGCTGCTTCTCTTGCACCTTTCCTCTGCTGTTTGCCTATATGGAGGCAGGGCTTTGACTTCCAGGTTTAGTCTCTGTGCTGGCCCGGTCCAGGAGTAGAATCCTATCCATGATGCTGGCTGGTTTACAATCCTTTCTAAGAGCCCCAGAGGGAGAACACCACCAAATGGTTTGAGATAGTTTCTCCATGAACAAATTGTTTCAAATAAAATGGTACACTCATCACGGCCTGCTGCTTGTGTTTTCCCATGAGGCATTATGACTGGGTTTGTTCAGGCTGTCCAAGCTGACCAGTCCTGAGGATGTGTTTAGTGTGGACCAGATGAAGCCTACTGATGCTGGTTTTCTGAAGAGCAGGATTCGTTAGTTGAGATCAGCACTGCTCCAGCACCATGTCAGACAGTGCTGGGGTAGGCAGCAGAGGCAGAGCTTACCCTGTCAAGTGCTCTGCCAAGGTTACCCTTTGTTTCTTTACTTACAGAAGGGTTGCAGTTTACAAAGTACAGAGGGAACTGTTCTACATAAGAATACCTGTTAACATGCTGTTCAGCAGATGTCACCTGGATGCTGAAACCTGTATCCTTCTAGCAATAACATTTGCTATTCTGTTTGCAGAACAGGCTACTTGAAAAATTGACATTACTGCATTGTTTTCTTTCATTTTCATTCCAGTAATTCTTTGCATTGTCTTTTCATCTTGCATTTACTCCTCAACTCCCTATAGACTTTTTTGCCCCCTTTGCTTTTCCATTTCTATGAAGGGCTTTACCATCTTTTTCTTTTTTCTTTGTTCTTTTTAAATTTCTTTTCTTTTTCTTGCAGCTTTTTTCTTTTCCAGTTTCAAATTTCATTTTTATCTCCCACATAGCTTTCACTAAAGTGCACCGTTTCAAATGCTACATATAGTAAGATTCTCCTTGGATACCAAAAAAACAGTTGTAACCTAAGTCCAGTAAAAATATATTGACCATCATCAAGGTCAGAAGAGGAGGCATTAGAAGCATAGTTATATTTTATTCACATTTCTGTTGCATAAAGCTATTGACCTTTCAACAGCAGAGTCAATTAAAAAGAAAAAAAAGCTTACATGCTCCGTTCCCTGCTAGAGCTGCAACCCTCTCAGATGCTCTCAACGATGCCCACTTCCCACTGGGAGCACCAGAAGCTTGTTTATATTATGTTCCAGAGGTCAGCATACCAAACAACTGTTTTGGAAAGGATCCAAAGAGCTTGTTCACAGATACAACCTCCTCGTGAAGAACATTTAACCGTCAGACTCTGTCAACATGAAGGAAATCTAACAGGAGTGTCCTGCTGCTGCAGTATTGCCCTCATCTGACAGGGTGCAAATGTCTTTTGTTATTATCTTCCATTGAACGAGACTGGCAAAAATTGTGGAAAGCGTCCATAAAATAGCTAAACTGCAGTGTTTGTCGTGTTCTGATCAACATCCTAGAGAGCTCATGAAGCGATTCTGACAAATTAAATCATACAAGAATGTTGGAAAAAAAACAACTTAGAAAACAGGAAGTCCAAAATGTTTCCCAGCGTCAGTATTTGAGCAATAACATAACTAATCATTAAATTTCTCTAGCAACTTCTCTCAAAACAGTGGAATGATGTTATTGTAAATAACTGAAGGACACGGCTCATGGTATTTCCAAAACATTTTACACAGGGAATTGTTTAAGCAGGATTATTTAGATGGATGGAAACTAAAGGTTAAGTTCAACAGACTCTTATGTGAAAATTCCTAGTGCCACCTATTGGCAGAGAGAACAAACGTGAATTAGTGTAGTGCTACCTGTCCTGAAATACACTTTTCCTTTAAAAATCGGGGAAAATAAATGTTTGCATTTCACATTTTAAAAACTCCTGCAGATTAGAATTAAACTCTTAAGAGGTACACACACAAATGTTCATTTCTGATTAATGCATTTACTTCCCAGGTGCTGCTGCTGCCCATGAGACAGAGGCAGTGGTGCATGATGTCCCAAACTACTAGCCCTGAGAGGGCTTTTGCATCTTCTGCCTCATTTTGTAGGATAAATAGTATCCCTTTCTTTTTCCTGAGGTAACTCATAAATTAAGAGCTTTAATGGAGCCTTGAACAACATACAGTCCTAGTCAGAAACTAATTTGCACTGAACTTTTTAAAGAACTCTGCTGATTGTTTGCCATTTCATGACAAGGTATTTAAATAATCATAATGTCTGAGTGAAAGTCTATTACTATCTGTTTACCTCAGCATTCTGGCATTTGAATAGGAACTTTCCTATTTATTCTTTCATACCTCAGGAAAAAAAAAAAAAGGAAATCATTTTAACTTGTTAGCAGTATTTATGTACTTAGGACAAAAATATGGAAAAGTAAATTATGGAAAGGAAAAGCTTTTAGGTATGGTTATTATTTGCCCCCAAATCCTACCTTTTCTTTTGCTGATATGTGTAAGGGAAAGGCCAGACAGAGGTGGCAAATCATGCTGATGAAGATGCCACTCATGAGTCCTTGTCATGCTAAAGGAGGGCATAGGAGCAAACGCTCACAGTAGACAGTTGTGGCAGAGTCTGGTGAGACTCGATCACACCATCTACAAAAAAATCACTTCTCTCAAAATAATTGAGCAGTAGCTTAGCAGCTGCAAACATGAGGACTGGACCTTTTCAGTGGCATAGTCCAGAACAACTCATAACCCAGGTGTCGCTGGGAAAGGCAAATGGGCAGAGAGGGTTTGGCAAAGGATGGGGACTTGCTGAAGCAGCTGCGCTCCTGAGTAGCCAAGAGGGGTATCCCAAGAGGTAGGTGAAAAGTAAGTGGTCATGGACAAATACATGCTTTGAAAATATTGACAGCATTTTCATACCACCAGTTTGTAAGTATATAGCTTACTCATTTTCTGTTCAGGTTTTAACTAATCTTGATAAAATTTTCTGTGAAAAATGGAGACAAGAGTACAACTGCGGAGTTTAAGTCAGAAGGATTTTGCAGAAAACACTGTTTTTCAAGTAAGCCAGCAGCAAATTTATTCAGTTCTAAGTATCATACAATTTACAGCAACTCAAGAACTGATTCAAACAGTTAATAAAATAAAGCACACAATTAATTGTAGGAAAAGGTACTGAAATTGAAATTTAATATATATATATGGACAAGTACCATGCAGTACATTTCAAAATTTTGTCATGAACTGGTGTAATATTTTCAAAGATGTTAATGTAACTTAAAATTGAATGCATTTCTATTTAAGTAATTTTGAAGGCATTTTTGCTGGTGTGCTTATTAGAATAAAATTTAGTATCTTTAGTCTTCCACTTTGTGCTTCTGAAACCTCCTGCGTGTCAGGGAAGGGAAATTTAGGGCTAGAAAACCTACAAAAAATTAATAGATATCAGAAGACTTTGAAGTTTTTGACAGACTTCAAGATTATGATAAGGAAAAATCTTTTTAATAGCATTAATGAGTTCAGCTTTTAATGCAGATTCATAAACTTTAAACACTGGTGGAAGCAATTCGCATAAAATATGTAAAAATAAATATTTGCATGATGATTTATTTTATTTGTGAAATATATTAGCTAGGAAAGCATAAATATTTTTAAAATGGACTTCTCAAAATGAAGCCTTTAGTATCAGACTCATTAATTATGTCTGCTTAGTCTGAGTTTAACCTCTTGGACAGCTGAAAGAGGGCTTTCAGTACAGCCTTGAGGTTAATATGAACGCACTTGTAATTTTTACCAAATTGGATTTTAATGAGTATCAAATTAGAGATCCATTTAGTATTTTTCTAGGTTTGCATTAGTTTCCAGACCAAATCTGAAGAAAAAATAATGAGAAAGTATAGAGTGCTTTGAGCTTGCAGAACAAAGATAAAAGATGGATGATAGAAGGTTGACATGCTCTGTTTAACATATGGCAAAAATTTCCAGGTAGTGAACACTCATATACAAATCCCACATCTGTTGATAATCTGTACTCTGTTTAACTCTTAACTAAGTTTCTTCTGAATGCCATGAGAAATAGTCATGGCACTACATTTGTCTGAGATGCACAGATGTTGAATAGCCACATAGCAGTCTCACAATCCATATAGATGCAGCAGGTATTAACAAACAATGTTGCAGACTGCATGCTATCTCACATTTTTCACAGCATCCTCAGAGATAACATTTCCAAGCTGTTGACACTGATACTCGTTGTCCTTTAGTACTTAAAAAAAAAAAATTTTTTTTTTCGTGTAGTTCTCATCACTTAAAGCTTGGAAACACTAATAACAAGTGTGACTGAAACCGTTGCTGTTTGTCTTCCTTCTAATACAATGAAAGCAGTAAGATGGAGAAATCTAACCCATTGTTAAATGAAAAATATAATTTGTAGATTAACAGTGTATACTGCTGTATTTTTTCTGCCTAATTATACTTGTAGTCATGAAAAAAATCCTTTTTTCTTTTTAAGAGAAGCCTGCTTGCCCAGGATCATAAGAACAACTCCTACTGTTACAATCAACCGTATCACAAAATATTTTTCAACAGCTGCTGGAGAAACACCTTGAAGCATAGTGAGTATCTCATCTTCTCCATCATCAATAAAAAAAACTGTTCCAGAACCTCTCCCAAGTTTGAATGCAACTGTAGAACTTTCAAGTTGATAGTTAAAACTCTTGGGAAAAAAAATATTTCATTCCTTTGGGCAATAGGATGGGCAGAGTACTGGGAAAGGAAGGGGGTGAGATGCAACCGGCTAACTGGGCTGTTACAATTTTGGCCATAGATATGAGCTTTGCAGTGACAGTCCCAGTTCCTATTTACTTAACACGTCAGAGTTGTAGGTTCTGAATTAAACCAAAATATTCTCACACATTTGAAAAAAAGAAATGAGCAAGACTAATCCGGAAAGAATCTAAAATGTTCATTTGGCCTGGGAGAAAAATATTGGGTTATTTAATTTCATATTTTTATTTACAAATTTCTTTTTCATTTCGAACTGGCACAAAACTTACCTTCAATACCTCTGCTTGGTTTTCTTCTATGGTCTTATATGGACACATTTCTTTATGCACCTTGCACTATGCACAGATGCAAAAGACAGCTCTGAATAAAACGTCTAGGGCACTAGCAGTGTGGTTGCTACATAAGGACAGAGCTTCGTCTGGCTCTCAGTGCTTGACCAGGAAC
The DNA here is from genome assembly GCF_000710305.1 of Buceros rhinoceros silvestris. Lineage (NCBI taxonomy): Eukaryota > Metazoa > Chordata > Aves > Bucerotiformes > Bucerotidae > Buceros > Buceros rhinoceros. The sequence continues at coordinate 6,078 of NW_010411269.1, read as the reverse complement.
AGGACCCCAGTACCCAACTCCTTCCAAACAGCCTGCACAGACATGTGTTTTGCTGGGCTGTCCTGTTTGATTTCCTCTGCCATTTTCAAAGGCAAACTGGGCATGTGAAGTTCAGTGCCTGTCTGCCTCCTGCAACCATTAGGATACCTGTTCTTTAACCTTTTGACTTTCCTGCTACTGTGATTCTTTTCACCTTTGCTGGGATTTTTTCTTTCTATGTAGTTGCAAAGAGCTGTGGAGTTGAAGGGGCAGGCAGTCCACACACCTTAGAAACATTTATTTTTCTTTGTTCTGATTACAAAGAGATTTCCAAATGTGAAGAGTTGACATGTATGTTTGTAATCTAATATATATCATCAAATCATCATTGCCATTGCTCACATAAAACATACACAATACAAAATAAGGGTCCATCATAGTCACTGAACAGACCCTGTGATACAGAACATGATCTGGTAATATTTCACTGATTCTAGTACTAAATTTAAAAAATTTCTGATTAATACAAACATTTACAGACACAACATAAATTACAGTTTTTCTTCTGCTTCTTACATGTCACAGACATATTAACATTTTAAATTTTAATTATTTATTAAATTTTAAAAAAATCTTTTCTGCTGGTATTTTATGTGAATTGGAAAGCTTTCAGTCCCACCTGCAGCTTAGCATGGTTTTGGCACTGAATTTGTCTGTGACCTTTCCAAACCTAGGTAATTCTGCCAGACCATCAGCAAGAATTGCATTGGATAAAGAGAAGATACTATTCAACAAATATATGAGTAACTTTGGTGGGTTATGACATATAAAAATGGTTGCAGACTTTGTAAAAACAACCTGTAGTGAGAGAGCTTTGAGTAAATAGGAATCCCTGTTTGGCAAGAGAACTGTCTGATACATGTTGTATTACTTGAACTGATTAAAAAAAAAAAAAAAAAGACCAAACCCAAAACATGGAAAGTGCTTCTCTAGTCATTAAAGCAATGACCAGGGATTCTTGTCCTTGAAGGAAAAGAAGAAAAACAGATAATCGAGAGTCACATTACAGGAGCTATCATGAATGGCAAGTCCATTAAATGGATTTTCTGAGACTCTCAAAGGGAAATTTGAACTGAGACTTAACAACCTAAGAATAAGAATAGTCTGGATTAAGAGCAGGAAAAGAAATTTTGACTGAATGTGAGCAAGTGTGTTTCATATTTGACTGGTGTAAAGTACATATTTAAGTACCTTCTTGCACTTACCCTCTCAAAACCCTGGAATTTCCAGCAAGAATTCTCCCTGATCTTGTTGCATCTATGATGCTCTTAATGTTCTTGAGGTTTAAAATAAAATTTCATCATTTAAGATGAAGTTTTAACATATTTCATAACGGAAAAGAAACTTTTGTCAAGGACTTCAAACTTGAGAACTCTGGTTGAGTTCTAATTAAGAGCAGAAATACCAACTTGCAGAATTAGTAGGGAAGGGCAAAAAAATTCCCTTTCTGTTTATGTTCTAGCCAACTCATGTGTTTATTTGTTAGATTTTTCACCACGAATTTGTTTATTTAAAGGAAAATTTCAAAAAGTTGCATTGGAGGTGAAATTTAGTTTAGGGAATTGCTTTTGTCAACCTCAGTCATCGTTTTACTTTCTAACATGCAGACATTCTATTTGCTCAGCATGTTTTTTGCTGTAGTAATGTCAACTGCCAAAAGCAGAGCATCGGCAGTGCTTCTCATGGTGTTACATCTGCAAATGCTTAATGAATAGTGCAGCTTGCGAGATTTCAATACATTTAATTATATTTGGCAGAAAAGAGAAGTCATGACCTAGCTTAAAATGCATCTCAGTCAGATCCCTGGTATTTAAGCAAGAAATTTTCTCACTGGAATAGAAAAATCATCTAATTGTATCAGAGAATTCACACTAGGATTAAACTTTCTAAATATTTACACTGTAGATATTATGGTGCATTTCCTTTAAATTTACCCGAGGACTTCTGCAGTCACATACTCTGAAGTGTCCACTGTTCATTGAGAATGTTGCATGTTATTTGTCAGTGAAAGTGATCACGTCATTCAGGGAAAGTGACCTTAAAGGTGTAGTCCATAGTAGTATAGCCATAGTATGACTGTGAGTTGACTCTGACCAGTAGTCAGCTGAATTTAATGGTGGTTATTTCATAGGTCAAATTCCTCCTTTCCCTCCCACCTTTGGCTAAGTCTCCACTCACCATCATTTGCAGAATGTCAGCAAGAAATTTTCAGGAAAAGGTATAAAAAATTAACTTTTCTTGCTTGGCTGGATGACTTTGACTAGAGAATAAAGTAGAGAGGTGCACCTCTGTCCTAAGAAATTCCTG
>NW_010411269.1:2009-3644 GCF_000710305.1 Buceros rhinoceros silvestris | reverse complement strand
CTGCTGTACCAAATCCCTCGTCCAGAAGTCCAAAGCCTGCAGCCCTGCAGCCATCTTGTCTTCCTAGGGTCTGTCCCATAAGGTGCTCTCAGGGATGGAGCAGGGATGCTCACTTACTGCCTGGAGACACTTTCTTTAGAGTTTCCTCCTGCTTCCACATTTCCCAGAAATTAGGCTCAATCTGCTTTTTGAGCTTTCATTAGCTCATCTGTTCTGTTATACATTAGTATCTACTCCAAGCAGTGTCGCACAAAGCCAGCACATATTGCTAAGACAAGCTGGTGACCAAATGACTCATGGACTCATCTGGCCAGTATCTGAAATATAGTAAATCTGAACTACAGCATCCCCTTTACACTTTTAATTACTTCCTCATACATTATATCATTCTCTTATTGGTTGTCATCTTCCAGTATGAATCTACTGGGTGCTTTTTGAGCTAATTAATTAATCATTCATATAGTAAGTATTTAGATAAACATTATAGGGATATCTCTAGATTCTACGTCACTTATATGCCATATCACAGACTCTTCTGTAGATTCTCATACAACATCCCCTAATGAACTTCAAGACATCCCGCTTGTTAATTGGTTATAACTCATGCTTAAACATCCCTATTGCCTGCCTGGTGCTGCTACAGAGTCTTTCCATGTAGACCTCGTGTCCTACATCTAAACCTGTTTTTCCCTACGCTGTGCAAAACTCTGTGCTGCCATGCAATGTTCCTGAAACAACACCAACCATCTTTCATTGTCAACTTGTACTCAACGCCCTTATGTTTGTATTCTACAGAGCTGAAGCCTCATGACAAGCCCGTCTAATAAAATGAAAATACATTCAAAGTGTATACTTTTAACTTTGGATACTTTTAACTTTTCTCTTGTTTGTTCTTTCCTTTCTATGTGTATATTCTGCTGCATTTATAGACAGGAATTAAATTCCTATGAGCATTTTCTTTGCTAGGCTGAAAAATGAAGATGTTTTTGTCCTGTCACACAGCAAGCTCTCCAGTCTTTTACCATCTTAGCAGTCTTTCTCCATCTGCGAAGCTCTGTATTTTCTGTAAAATTGTAACGTGTGGTATGCCCAGGCTGTTATAACTTAACCTTAATACTTTACTGACATTACCATTTTATATTGGAAATAACTCAATACTTAATCTGGGCAACACACACCATTTTGTATTAGTGGACTGTATTAATTTTTTAATTTTTGCTTCTAGAGAGTTCCCACTGCATCAAAAAGTCCTACATGTACTTCACATAATGTGCTAGCTGTACCATTCCCCTGAGCATGTCTTGTTCTTCTTCTCCAGGCTTCAAGGGCATCCAGCTCTTCCTGTGTAATTTCACGATCTTTGTTTTAATGGTGTTTTTCAACCTAGCATCTCTGGCAACTTTTTAGCATGCTCTTGCTCTTTGTGATGAAGTCATTCATACTAATTGTATGCTTTTCATGGAAAAACAGATTCATTATGCAACCACTGTTCTCTAAATAGAATGCACAGTGCTCTTGATTTTAACAACAACCTGTAAACAGCATTCACAGTCGATAACAATTTGCAGATAAAAATCAATCAGCCATACTGGGCTGTATAACTGCCCTACAATGCTTAACTAGGCTTGTAAAATC
>NW_010411269.1:0-1908 GCF_000710305.1 Buceros rhinoceros silvestris | reverse complement strand
CCTGCTGCTTTTATTTACATAATCTTTTTCTCTTCTCTTTTTGCAAGTGACTTGAATACTCATGAAAGTGAGTAATTTCTTACACCAGAATTAAGATTGAAGCTAACCTTCTGTTGTGTGTTAAATTGTCAATCTTTATCCCTAGAGGGAAAAAAGCCCTCTTAAAAATATGTTTCTTTTCTGAAAAGGGTGTTCTGAGACTTTTAAATATTCTTAAAGCTATTAGTAAAAAAGTCTTAACAGATGCTGTTTTAAAACACCTTTACCATTGATTTCCTGATAATTTTACTAAATTATTTTATGCACACGAAACTCATCTTCAAAATACCTGGGCTTGTACTGGACTCTTCTGTGATAAGAAATATTTTTTACTACTTTGATTCTGAGGAGTGACAGAGGAGGTTTTAAAAATCTGTATAATCATAAGGATTTTGAGATGCACAGCTGAAAATAGCTGTATAATAGTGATGTAAGTTTATGTAAATCCCACACTGTGTCAAGGAAAGAAGACATTAATTTAGCATATTTATTAGAACATTGATGTGGAAAAGGTGTGTGGAAGAAAATCCAGAGAGGCCTTGAGTGCAAAGACATCAGTCTTTTCTCAAGCTCCATCAGGAAGCAAGAAGCGTTGGGAGAAAAATCATCATGCTATATTTTAAGTTAAGGATTGCTCACCAAGTTTTACCTTTTTATACACTTCATGGATCAAGTAAAAAAAAGGAGGTTTTTTTCTTTGAGATGTCACTAGGGAAATGGCATGTGCTGAGGTCTGCTGTCTCTGAAGAAAATGGATACAGACACGTTCATTTTCTTTCTCCTCTTTCTCTGGAATTACCTCTGGATCAACAGGGTAAAACTTGTGCAAAAATCAAAGCAGTTTAAATACTGAAGTTATGCGTAAGTTAAAGTATCCTGCTGGATATGAATCAAAGTATACAACGCTTTGCAGAACAGGATTTTAAAAAGGCTATTTTTGGAGGAGAAGTATCTTTGCAAGGAAATGTTAGGCCACCTGAGCCTTATTTCTCCCTGTGCTAGCCATGATAACTAGGAGTTTAGAGTGCTCTCATGCAGCCAGCTGTAGGAGCAGAGTGTTTGCTTTGCTAGAACTGCTGAACACCACCAATTAGCTCTTTCAACATTCTGTCTCTGAGAATATAATATAACTGATGCTTCAGAGGAAAGTGTAATCCATAAAACCAGATATCTTGGGAACAATCACTTTTCCTTGTCAGGGCAAGTGATGAGTTAATATCCTAAACAAGAAGAAAGAATAATATCTTCCACACACAATTTTGCAGGCTAGTTGCAGTTCACACACAAAAAAAGTATTCCCCTGAACTATTTCAAATATATTACTCCTACTCTGTGTAAATGCTTTCCCATATTTGTGTTCTAGGAAGGGCACTGGACTAACCTTCTTTTTTAGAATTTCTAATTTAATATATATCTTTATAATAGCAGCTTTCTTTTAAAAACCCTATCCCCCCTACCACCTTCAAACTAATTAGTCCTGCTGCTTTTAATCTTTCCTTGTAGGGAAGCTCCTCATCTTCTTGAATTTAATAATTTTCATTGCCCTTCTCAGGGCTTTTTGTATATGTAAAAAGTTTTAAATTGGTCCCTCTGATATGCTATGCTTTGCCTTTCTCCACATTGAATTTCAGTTGCCATTATGTAGCCTAATTATGTAGCACAGCAGCTTTAGAAAGTCTTTCCTCTTTCTACCCAAATTTAGTCAAACCTAAATAATTTCATCCCTATAAAGTTGCAAAACAGAGTTGTTTCTGTTTGACTGAATCAATGGGGAACATATTAGAGAATTAAAAGGCAGACCATGTCATTTGTTACAGAGTAGAAAATAATCAGAGGTTAGTTGTTGCAGTACACTGTTATGGACGCTGG
>NW_010411268.1:0-6360 GCF_000710305.1 Buceros rhinoceros silvestris | reverse complement strand
TGTTTGCCTTTGCAAAGCGTGAGTTCCCTTCTCCATTTATCAGTTTGCTCAGGAACTTGAGGCCTCAACTGGGCACGGAGGCACCACATCGTCTCTTTATTTGATCTTTCCCAAACCTTCTTAGCAGTGCATCGTGCACCTTCACTTGTGCGCTCCATTCATCTGCCATTACCCTGGTTTAATTTTCTTAAGGTCCTGAGGCAAAAATTTAATTGACAATCTATACAGAGAAATAATTGTACTGTAGCACATTATTAAAATTATTGTCTGAGTTTTGCCATGAGCTTTGTCTACAGCTGCAGGATTATACAGTTTAAACTGGGGAGGTTCTGTCTGTGAGAATACAAAGGTTTTGCTCTATTTTAAGGGCCAGTATAGGATGAATACTCAAAAAGCATAGGCTGTAAATTCCACTGGGGAAGAATGTTCAAAACCCGTTTGTTTTTAAGTGGTATCACGTTACAGCTGGTAATTCAGGCTTCACAATATAGCGCAGTCTTGCCGCTTCCAAACAGCCACAACAGTTGCAGATGCCACAGCTGCAATTGAATCCAGCATTTGGCCTGTTAGATGTGACATTTATGGAGAAGGTGTATCGTAATCCTGGAGCAAATCTGAAGCTGAAAAGGAGGAAGCTTTTCTTCTATCCCTCTCCTCCTGTAACACACGCAATCTGCACTGGTTTTGGTACCCTTCAGTTCCTTTGCCAATCTGAGTCAACTTACAAAACTGCCTCTAAACTAACCTAGCAAAAACAAATATTAGGGGACCAGCAGCTGATTCATCTCAGTAAAAAATTAATCGAGAAGCAAGAAGGAGGGTTACAAAGAGTTGGAACCATGAGACTGGAGCAGGGATAGGGAGAAGATCTTTCAGAAGTTCTAACCCATCAGATGAGCTAAAGCATAATGTGTATCTCCAGCTTAAGTTGGCTCTTCAAATTGCTGCCAGAGGTGATTAGCTTGTTTTAAAGTGAAGCAGCACACATTCTTTCAGTTGTGCCTCCTTCGGTGAAGAAGCCTATGAGGCTCCTTTAAGGCACATGTCTGTTACAAGAGGAAGATACTAATTTATATGTTTATCTGTACAGACACGAGCTGTTTCTAGTTGCCAGCTGACTGCAGCAAGGACCACTGAGGTCAGGTGTTCAAATGCAGGGTGGACTGGCACAGGATGAAGATTGTTCATGCCTCTTGATTGCTGGCTGTGGTAATTCAATGTGAAGCTCATGCTCAAGGACAAAGTTTCAAGTCCAGAGTAGACAAATGGTCTCAACACACACTGTCAGTGCCAGCCTTAGTGCAGAATGTATACGAGGTGGATGAGTAGAGTTGTCTTATTAGCACCCTGCAGAAAAGGAGTGGGAAAGCCTTGTACATTGTTCCTTCCTCTTGGAAGAGAACTCCAAAGAACTGTGTTTATTCCTCAGTATTAGGGGGGAAAAAAGGCAAAAAAAAAAAAAAAGGCACTTTATTTGTGGTGTACGGGCACAGGCTGAGCGGATTCAGCTTTTAGACCTAATTCTGAGGACTGGACATCCACAAGCAGTTTTAACACTTGAATCTAGATGCTTCAGAATAAATATGTGAAGTGATTTTTTCTCTGATTTGAGCTAGAAAGAAATCTTGAAAATAAGACTAAAAAGCCTTCAAAAATCTTATTTCTAGCACAGAACACAACCTTTTTATGGATCCTTCATTTCTATCATCTTTCAGTAATTCCTGAAGATGTGTGAGAGAAGCACATCTGGGCAGAACAGCAAATGCAGAAAAATAAATGGGGATCAGCTACTCAGTGATTCTTTGGCTAAGAACGTAGTCATTTCGAATTAAACCATTGACTTAAAAACAAACGAAATTATTTATCTCCACTCAGTAGATTATTCAGATACGAGTTACTTTGCCAGGGGATGCTATGGTGCAGATGTTGAAGTGATTCAAAAGGAAAATAGACTTCATGGAAAAAAATGCCTCCATGGAAAAAAATCCCTCAGCTGTTACTGGACACAACACACCGTTTCTCACTCAGGGTAACCGTGAGAATGAAGTTCTTGGCAGATGGGAGAATGCAGTGGGCTCTTGGGCAGTATATTACTCTGTGTTCTCTGTATTAACTTCTTCTTCCCTGGGCATCGCCAGTGAGCTGTGTCAGAGATACTGGACTAGGCATCCAATCGATGGGATCGTTATTGTAATATACCTAAGGAAACATCATTTCTGTCTGAGTACACTGGGATCAGGGGAAGACTGTGAAACGAAAGAAAAAAACGTTTCAGCTGAGAAAGCGTGTGATGGCTTAGCGAATTCTCCTGTTTCAGAAGACGTTTGTTTGAAACTAACCAATTGTATTCCCTGCCATGAGACGTCAGCTGCATCTCCATTTTCATTGGTTGAAAGTTTTCGCGGGTCTGTTTGATATTCGCGCTGTTTCTGCTTTAAAAGCCGCGCCGTGTCTGCGCTAGTTTACTCTTTTCCACACTCTCTGCCCCCCTGGGACCTTAAGGGAGAACTGCTGAGCCGCTGGGAACTGCTTTTCTGCCCAGGCCCCGCCACTGCGCCAGAAAACCCCTGCGCCGTGAACACCAGCTAGAGTGCCTGCCTGCCTGCTCACCCTGCTGTCTGCATCCTGCAGCTTTTCGGCTAAAAACCGCAGCTGTTGATGCTGCTGCTGCTTGCGCCATGCCAGCCGCTCTCGCCGCTGCACGCCGCTGCGAGCCGAGCCTTTCGCCGTGCCGGAAACTGCTGCCGCCACCCACAGACCCAATCCGTCACTGCCAGTGTCACCGCCACCACCGCGTGAAGCAGCCGCCGCTGCCGCCGTGTTCACTACAGCTGCGCCGCAGGGGGAGCAGAAACCCCCTCACCGTCTGGGAGCCACCGCCGCTTTTTCGGCAAAGCGACAACCGTGCGCCACTGGGTCCAGACCCCTGCACGCCCGACGAGCTGCTTTCCCCGCTAGCTACCGCTTTTCGCCGCCGGGTTTGTTTTGCCTTTGCTTTGCCTCATGCCACGATAAAGACTGGCAGGACTTGGTGCTAATTCCACTTTTACTCGCAGGGTTGGGAATGTTGTAAGTCCCGGGTTTCTGTGTTCTGCTCACATGGCAGACCACGTGGCCTCCACCATCTCAGATCACTGCCACAGTTCAGTTTTGCTTTTGCTACCGACCACGGGTTAACCCTCGCCTTCCCAATACCCTCAACACCTCACTGGTTTTCTTTTGTATTTTTTATATATATCTGTTTGTATTGTTATTAAAGCTTGTTTCAGTTTTCCAAAATAGCATATTAGAGTCTCACGAGTTCTTTTCTCTCTTCCCCTATTTCTGCTGGAATAGGGGAGGATATTATCATCACCAGACCTTGGTTTACCTCAGCCAAACAGTTGACAAAGCATTAGGCCATTTTGCTACAGTCCGTGATAGCAAGGTAAGTGGAGATAAATTTAACTTTTAGGTTAGAATAGGGTGGAGACATTCATGTTTATCTGCACTCTCACATGCTATGGTTCTCATGGTGTGGGAATTCAGCACAAAAGGACAAAATACTTGCAAGCACAAGATTCCTACGTTATCTCTAGGAGTGGAGATTCCTTGAGCTGGCATCAATAATGGCTGAAAGATGGAGTCCTGTGGAGATAAGATGGCCCTGTTTCGGAAGAAAAGCAAACAAATAGTGAAAGTCCTAGTGTCTGAGTGAAGACCTTTGCCTAATTAACTGCAAATTAATATTAAAATTCATGGCCCTCAATGTGCTGATGAGCCAAAAGCAGTACATGCTAAACATATATGACTACGTTCCTCAACCGTCCACCCAAATCTCGCTAAACGTCACCTAAGAGGCAGAGGCGAAGGCAGAGTTAGGGTATAAAAAGCCAGGAGGGGTAACGCCTGGCTGGAGGGAAAAGACTGGTGACTTCGCAGGTATGGCTGATGGGCTGGACTGCTCTTCCTCCACTCAAGACAGGGACACTTTCTTGGTAAGAACTGCACTCTCACCACATGATGAAAATAGCCAGGATGGTTCTCTCTTTGCTGCATTACTGTTACAGGTTAGTTATCAGGCCTATTGCAGTCAGTGCATTTATGAACCTGTCAGTGCAATTCTGAATCTGTTCTATCTATCTGTCACTTTAATAAAATTCTATTATTTCTATTGGCTTTGCAAAACTCTTTCAGTGCAAGTCCTTGTGGGCTCTGGCAGGAAAACACTAAAGTCCTACTTTTAATGTAACACTTAATAGTAATTGGAGATGAGAAATTTGATTAAGCATTTTCAGTAAGGGGCTTTCTGCCTAGGTTCTATGAAGTATTATCACACGGAGATGGGCAGTTTCTTCTGAACTGTAAGAAGTAAGTTTATCTTTAGGCATCGGTAACTGGTGTCTGGAATGCAACAGCTTTTTAACTGTACGTGGCTACTTTAGCTTTAGGGAATGGGGTGGCCTGAGACATCATTTCTGAGCTATTTATCAAGTAAATTTATCTTTTCAGTACATGAAGCTTTCTGGTGCAATACAACTCTGCTGATAAGAACAGTTAATCCCTTCACTGCAGTAGAAGGTAGCGTGGATAAGAATTCATCTCCTATAGTAATAAAAACAGACATAGGAAATACTGTCTTAAACAGTCAGTAATGAAGGCATCAATATTTTCAGGTTTTTTGGTGCTTCTATTCAAATTTTATGCAAGTTAAGGAGAGATTTGGGGTTTTTTTTCACCTGGAGTTTATTATTATTTTTAGGTTTTCAGACACATTCAATTTATTCTAAATGTACTTGAGCCCTTCCCCTTGATGAAGAAAATCTTGTATAGTGGCTTTTCTGACGCACAGTCAACATTTTTAAATGTCCTAATTTGTTTTGTCTTCCCTGGTTTTACTGCACTGCTAGTATTTGTATTAATGGTCTGCTTTCTCTTAGAAAACTGCACATTTCAATTTAACTAACGTGATATTATCAACGAAACTCTGGTCCTGAGAATCATAGTCTCTTCATCCTACCTACCCACAGCTTCTCCACCCAACGTGAGCTACTGCTGGAAGCCACAAAGCAAACTCATTTTTAATGAAATTTACTTTTCATTTTTAAATGGAAAAGGTAACCTCAGAGAAAATGTCAAAGCATGCAGGGCTTTTTGTTGATTTTGTTGTGGTGGTTACTACTCTGGTTTCTACACAAAGTTAATAACAAATTGTTCTACTATTTAAAGACTGTAAAGTAGAATCAATAAGTAATGTTAGTCCAGATGCCACACTATTAACACATAGCTAAAATAAACCTGTTATCAAAGCTCATTCATCTTAATGATAAAATTAAAATCTATGCACACAAACTTCTCACTATCTACCCCTTTCTGTGGTGTCAGGCTCACCCTTCTGTGCCTGAGATCAGGTATTGCTTTGGAGATGTCTGATCAGCTTAAGATGACTCATCAGTATCCCCAGTCCTTTGCTAGGAGGAGCATAACATCAAGGGGAGTTTCTTCCTTCTTGCTCCTACGTCCGCGTGGATTCATCTTTGTGTGGCTGCTGGCACAGTTCTCTCACTTGATCTCCAGTGAGTCACTGTTCCACCTAACATTCAAACTAACGAGGTATCTTTTGCCAGAACGTGTTTTTTGTTTCCTCTGTTACCTAGAAAACCTGCTTTACCTAGTTCCCAAGAGGATGTTATTTCAACGGCCAGTGGTTGGTCACTGGTGGGCTGTGTCTAGCACGGGCCCTCAATGCCTCCCTAGTCCCACAGCCGCCAGGCCTTTGCCATCACCCAGAGCCTGTAACCCTCCTGCACTGCATTTCCACTTCGGTGTTACGGACAGCTGATTCTGCACTGAATAACCAACAACTGGCTACTATTTCTTGATGTGGAGATGTGTAACAGCAGGACTTACACTACACAACTCTTTGCAGCAAAGCAAAAGCTGAACAAAGTAGGTAACAAACAGTCAGCTGATTGTTAAGCAGCTTCTCTTTCAGTTAAACCAGCTGAAAGAGAGCACCAGATGGTTGACACAAATCACAAGAAAGCCTGAAAAGGTCTGTATTTTTAGCTTAGCACAAAGCCTGTGACCCCTCACCAGCATGACGAAACTGTATTCACTGAGCTGCGTGGCTTTACACTCTACAGCTTAACAGGAACCACTAGCACCCTTAAATCTTGATGCAAGAGTTGAACTTCCTATTTTTCTGAGCTAGAAATGAGATCCAGTCTGTGACTGACAGTCCTTGAACAAGAAAAACAGTTTATTGGAAGAAAACATATTTTCCTCTCCATTTCATAGGAAAAAATCCTTAATGAGGCAGTCTTGCTTTGAATTTTTCTTGATGTCAGTGAAGCAAATGGCAAAAGTTCAAATACAGGT
>NW_010411267.1:44956-46818 GCF_000710305.1 Buceros rhinoceros silvestris | reverse complement strand
CCGGGCACTGTAGGTATTCAGGTGACAGAACTTGTACACTTCATGAAAGAAGGGCATATTTAAACACTGGGGGAAGACAGTTTCTTTAAGGTTGGGATAATTAATGTATTAATCATATATATATATATATATAAGCCCGGATCTAGTTATTTCCATATTATGCAATAGACAGCAACCAATGTTATTATATATGAAACTTACTATATAAACTTGCTACTTGCAAATCTCTACAAATGTCCTGTCACCAAGTCATGGTAATTTGACTTAGATCCCAACTATAACTTCCACCATGGAAGTGGAATAGAGATAATGACTAAATACAGAATGTTGTCAAATGTGTGCAGTGTAGAACGGGGAAGATGAATGTCTGGGATGCCCTTGCTTTTTTTTTTTTTTAAATGCTTCCCTCTTGTGGAGTTTTCTTTCATGAAGCCAGAGCTTAGAGTATCTTCTTGACCTGTGTTACCGTTATTACTCAATACCATGACCTTCATGGGATTGTCAGATGACAAAACACAGATCTGAGGGTGGAGAGAAACTGCAAACTGACAGATGACACCAGTAGGCTATCTTGAATACCAGTCAGAAATACTTGCCAGAGAAGAATTTGGACAAGTTCCCTATAACACATGAAGATAAATTCTATCCGCTTTACGTGTACGCTGAGTTAACTTTTTTCTTAGCCTAAAATGATAACACTAGTAGAACTAGAAGAGACACTGCAAACTTTGAATTTATTACACTCGAGCTCTTTTCACAAGTATTTTTACAAGTTTTTCTATCAAGGAATTTCTTACCCTAGATTAATTCATCAGTGTATGCGGTCAGGAGTTTGTATACAGTCAGGAGGGTTTTCTGGCTGCATGAGTTATGATTTCTCTGAGGATTTAGGTGCCCACACAAATAAATCAGAGGCCATAATCCTTCCCTTGATTTTTTAAAGAAGTGTATTGTGTCTGTCACTCTTTTCAGTTCTTCTTGTATCCATCTCAGTTTCTCTCAGTTAATTTCAAAATACAGTGTTGTCTTAAACTTGGCAGTCTGATCGAACTATTATGATTATAAAGTTATGTGGATTTTAGCAAAAAAGATATATCAACACCGAATTAAATCAGTGGGAGGGGGGAAGAAGAGAGCAAAGCTTGCAGGTAACTGCTACAAGCCACATCAGTCATTCAGATAATAACACATGCATCTGGCTAATTCTGTGTGTGCTGGTAAGAGATTGCCACAGTTAGAAGAGAGACTTCGCTTTGAAATATTTTAAGCCAAAACGTAATGTGGTGCTGAGTTTTTTGCCTGAGTTGTTTCCTTGTCTCTCTTATTACCTCTTGATCTTTTACCATGTGGTTTTGTATACCTTTCTCACTGGTGTCTTTTTTTTTTTTCTCTAGTGCTTTTAACAATTTTCCTCTTCACCAAGTCACCAGATAAAATCAAATTGTTGCACTTTGCACTTGTCCATTTGGTAGTACAGTGCAACTGTTACCTAGTCTTTTAAGATGGAAGACATACGATTATGACCAGGTTAAAGATGGATGGAAAAAGGGTGGAAAGCTGGCTGGTCTTTTGGGGCCAAAGGATAGCGTGAACAGTTCAGAGTCTAAATTTACAGTTACAGGTGGCTAATGTACAAGTGATGTTCCACAGCACTCAGTAGTGACGGCTGATACCCCGTAGTATTTTCATTAACAGCCTGGGGAATGCCCTCTCAAGTTTGCAGATGACCACAGACCAGGGCGAGGAGTTGACTAGAATTCCAGTTGGAGAGGGAGCCTGGCAGGAGCTTCATGAAGTTCAACAAAGTTCAGCACTTGGAATAAAAGACTAAGAAGCAGCTTGGTGAAAAAGGTCCTGGATTC
>NW_010411267.1:33087-44857 GCF_000710305.1 Buceros rhinoceros silvestris | reverse complement strand
GCTGAATATAAGAAAGCAGTGTGTCCTTGTGGTGAAGATTAACCACGTTAAGAAAAGTGCAGTATGTGGATCAAAGGAAGTAATTATTTGTTGCCATCTGTGTGGCACTTAGGAGGCAGCATCCAAGCCGTGTCTGGTTTTGATTACCCCAGAGGAAAAGAGAACTGAATTTAATCCAGCAGAGAGTCACTAACGTGGGAGGGGCTCTGGAGCAGGGGTCTAGAAAACCTGTGGAATTTCCATCCTTGCAGATAGTCAACACCTGACGAGAAAAGGCCCTGAACAACCTGGTCTAAGTTTAAGCTTGCCTGAACAGTAGGTTGAGCTAGCTGACCCCAGAGATTCGTTTTGAAAGTAGTTATTCTGTGTATGGACACATGTTTTGAGAGGTTGTCCTGCTTAGGCGAATGAGGCTATATGAGCATAGATGCACCAAAACTTAGGTGCATTTTCATTAGTCGTTTATCCTTGTCACTCCTCATTTATCCTTGCCTCATATTGTTTTAGCTTATGCTGTAGTTTTATCCTCTGGGGACCCTAATTTGGATCTCTTCTTTGCTAAGCTACTTGGTTTTGGAAAATAAAGTGTAATTATTTTTGAGATCTCAACTTTTCTGTTAAGTTGGGTTGAACCTGCATAGCATTCAGAGTTACCAGAAAGAACATCGTGCTTTGAGTACCAGTACAATTGCTTAAGGCTCATTTTCTTAAAGATATCAAGCAGGAAAATAAATTGAGTAGGCTAAACGTGTACGCAGGTAACTAACTTCTGGTCTACATGTTTGACAACTATTTTCATCAAATACTTGTACCTCTGATGTTCCATTTTATTTTTTTCAAGAATCACATAATAAAAATCCACTGTAACTTCTTAAAAGTCTCAGGATCAGGAGCTAACAGTCAGATGAACTGCTGCCTGATTTCTTGAAAGCTATTTGCTAGGTAAAATCTTTCTGGCATTTTATCCAGAAACAGCAAAAAATCAAAATATTCAGTAAAGTACATCCAATGAAGTAGAAAGACAGTACTTTAAGTTCTAGGTTTGTCAGTAATCCACAGACATTTTTTTTTTCCACCTCAGTAGAATATTTATTTCTTCCTTCATTTCCAGAAGAGACATTCACGTGAAACTATATCACACACTGTAACCATTATTTTCAGTAAATAAAACCTGGTTCTAGATAAGGAAAAACTTAGTACCCGTAGATCTTACCCTTCAGAGGGGACTCCATTTCTCACCTCTACTGAAGTAACATGATCTTTTGGGAAAAAGCAAAACTTGACTGTATAACTAGATTTTATTCCCATAATCATAAGCACCTCCTTGAGGGGAGAGAAAGGTCTGTTCATCAGGAGCCTTCCAAACAAGATAATTTCTGAGAGACTTGTTAAACTGTCCTTATTCATAAATTCTGCCTGCCCGCTAATCCTAGTTAAATGCTAAAGGTGGAATTATTGTTCATCTGTCATCCAAATTGGGTTGGTTTTAATACATTTTCAGAACTCCAGCTCTGAGCTGGTTTACCTGCAAAGCCGTAGTGGTTCCAGCTTAACAGTAACTCATGAAGATACAGCATAGGCTAATAGAAGTAGCTTTTCTACAGACAGAGTTACATGAGAAAGCTTGAGAATCATGAAAAGTTACTTCTAAAATCTGTGTTTTCACTTATGTTTTTTCAGCTGTGCAGCTTCTTGCATGACTTCCATGAGCCTCGTGTTTGTTTGTCTCGTATTTCATTCTGTAAAAATTGTTACAGCTGACTGATCTGAATTCTTTTCCACTGAGATGATAAAGACGCAGTGTAACGCCATGCAACTGTTTGCACCCCATCATATGACATCGTGTATTATATTAGAGACCCTATAAAGAGCTTGAATTAACTGATCACCCTTGTGCCTCTCTGCTGGTTTACATATGGTGTGGCTAAGTAGGTCTTTCTTCTTCACTCTGAGACTCAGGGCTCCTTAAGCTCTAATTCTTTGTATGATCATTTGTTGGGCGTGGAAGGAGGGTGTTATTTAATCCCTGTCTTTAATCTCTCACCAGCGAATTCCATACATATCTGGTGGTTTTCACCGTCTTTCATCAAATCGTTTCTGTTTAGGATAGCTCTACGTGTCCAAATAGCCTAGTCAATTCTTCTGTGACTAGTGCTGATAAAATTAGGGCAAAACTGACTTTGACTTCTTTCCCCTCCCACAAAAAGTAAGAGATCAGTATCCTAAACTGGAACCAGTTCTTAAGGAATATGAAAGAAAGGAAAGCAGGGACAGAAAAGCACTTCAAACCTGTTTCAACAGGAATGTATTTACCTTATCTGTATTACTCATTGTTACCTATCTCCCAGCACTGCCAGAGGGAAACAAGGGCAGTTTGGGGTTGGTTTGGGGTTGTTGGGGGGGGGGGGGTGGTTGTTTTTTTTTTTTTTTTTTTTTTAAGAGGACCTGATATGTTACCAAAACAAGGATGAGGCTGCCCCAGCTTCTTCAGTGTGGCCCTTGTGGGTGGGTTTTGGTTTGTGGGGGGGGGGGGGGTTGTTTGTTTTTTTGTTTTTTAGTAACAGGTGGGGGGTTTTGGGGGAAGCAGGGAAGGAGGGGAGGTCACATTTGTTCTATTTATTCCCTACTTTGTTTATCATCTTCTAGGTTTAAATGTAATTACTCATTTATGTTTGGCATCCTTTTATGTATCAGAATTCTGTTTATCATTGTAGAACACAGTATTGTTGTCTGAAAATTTTTAATCCCTTGCCCCGAGATACAGGGAGTATCTGCTGCTTTTGTTGAGGATGTCAGAAGCTTTCAGTTTTGTATGTGATGGATTAGGATAATGTGTTTACCTAGTTCTTCTCTATGGGCATGAAAAAAATCTGTGCATTTGTAATGTTATTGCTTCCATTGAGAATTTATTGCTGTTAGAACAGCTTGCTTGGAGGCAGGAAGCCTTGCTGTGCTGGAGCTTTGCCATTTATTATCTGCGGGTCACACACTCCAGGTTCAGTGAATGAACTTGTCTAATTGAATCTGTATTTATTTCCTGCTAACAGTGGGAATCCTTATGCACTGCCTTCTGTGCTGAGGAATATTGAATGATTAATGGTAAACAATTACCAAATTATATTTAAAATTTTAGCTGGTCAGATACATGCAGGTTCAATAAAACATCTTCTACCTTTCTCTCTTTATTATGAAAACTTAGTAAATGTTACTATGCTTTTGGCAGAAAGGCAATTTCAAGTAAAAAAACTCACTGCATGCATGCAAAGCTTAATCTCTCCCATTAACTATGTTGCGTAGGATTTTAAGTCCTGTGTCCCGTTACATTAGTTTCTTCCAAATATATAGTACTGGCAGAGCTTACCCATTTATTATGTTAGCTTCATGTCAAGCTTGAGCTGGTAGATTAAGCACAGATAAGTAAGTATGTTAAAAGGAACACAGTGGTACTTTTTCTATGTAATCTTTCCAACTGGTAACAGAAATGGAAAAATGTATCTTTTTAACACTTCTTTTCTGGGGTGGGGGGGAAATTAGCTTTTAGTATTTTCCAGAGAGGTTGTGCAGTTCCCATCCTTGGAGGTTTTCAAGACCTGCCTAGAAAAGGTCCTTGAGCAACCTGGTCTAATCTGATAGCTGACCCAGCTTTGAGCAGAAGGTTGTACTAGAGATCTTTCAGGGTCCCTTTAAGTCTGAATTATTCTCTGATTCTAACAATAACTAGAATGCTTCCAAACTTGAAAGTTTAACTCTATATACACTTTATGCTTTTAAAGAAACTGGAGAATCTGAACTTAGTTTGCTTTTTGTCAGAAATTTTTCTAACAGTTTCAGATTAATCTGTACTATCTAAATGAAATCAAGAGTTTATGGACTAAAGGCTTTAACAGAAATTCCTAAAATGAGGAATGAGAAGAGAGCATTACCAAGGAGGTCTGGAAGAGATTCAGTTGTAATCCTAGAGAGTGGGTGTGTATAAATGAATTTTGTACCCTTAGCACAAGAGCGTTTTCTAAATCTAACTTGCCCTAAAGAGATAGGAGGATGTCCCACTGGCAGGTTCTTCAGTTCACCCGAGTCTGCAGTTAGATTTACTTTCTAGGTCCCTGAACATTCTTCAAGCAAAAAATTCAGCATGTAGCTAATGGGAAAGAACAATTTTCACAGGAAAGTTGTCATTGCCCAGTCAGTTACACTGCCTTACTCGTACAATTAAATTGGATGTTTTACTGGGTGTTGTCTTAGCTTGGCCACTGTAGATTACTTTTGGAAACAGGCCACTGATGGTTAATGAAGATCGTTGTGTATTCTAGCTGAGCTTCTACTACAAGGCAGAGCCTCTAACTTGCAGAACAGCCATTAGTATATCCTCAGGGTTCTGTACTCTGCTGTTTTTTATTGTAGTGTATCCAAACCTAAGTCACTTTTCTGCGTGTTTTTATCTTTTTTAATATATTGTGTTGCTGCAGTGACGTTCTTTTCTTGTCAGATTGTTCATGAGCTCTGTATTTGTAGTTTGTTTTGAAACAAACTGGATTCTGCCTAGATGCTTTTTCTTTCTTTGCCGTTTGGTCCTTCATGCAATTTCTAAACTACATGCGATGGTCTGTCTCTTAGAATCCCTCTTCGTAAAAGTGAGCTGATGTATGGGCTCCAGTAGATTTTAGCATATTTAGATGATTTTATAACTTTCTGGGTAAAATTTGTAGCTCACTAGGCTTGCAAAGCTTGTTAGCTTTGCAAAAGTAGTGTTACTTTGTAAAAGTGGCATGAAACATAAAAATTGAGGCACAAGAGCAGGGCGAGGCACAAGAACTAGCTGAGACAGTTAAGGAGAATATGGGGACAGAACAGGCTAAAACCGGACTGATGACTTATCACCAGTCCCACTCGCCACTGTGCATGAGCAACGGACCCGAGGTCGAAAGGCCAGACCTGATGAAGACTCTTAAAGACTCTTACTTCCTCCCCACGACCACCAAGAGACGACCACCAGAGTGTACTATGCATGCGCCGAGGGGAGGAGACCTAGTTAAAATAGGAAGTGGGCACAGGTTATACATATGTATTAGGCGACAAGGAAACCTTTTGAATATGTATGCTTTACTGCTTTAAACAAGGGTCATTCACTGCCAATGGCGTGCGAGCCTGTTAAGGGAACCCTCCCTGCTGCACCCAGCACTGCAGAGCTGAATAAAACATACCTGCTTTACAACCTATCCAGGTTGTGGAGTTTGATTCTGTGAAACAGAGCTAATGCAAGAAAAGGCATAGTTCTGACATCAGAGTGTCAGAGCAGGAACTAAAGAAATGCTATTATGACTAGCAGTGAGTATTTTACTGAGAGGTGTGTTCTAAATGCATCATTAGTTTAATTTCAACAGCCTCCACAAAAAAAAGATGTGGTTCTTTCCCAATCCATTAAAAAAACCCTCACAGTTATAACTGTCAGCAAAGCTTACCAAAATCTTCTTTGCTTACCTTAATTACAAAAATTCATGTATCTGAACCCAGGTTATATGGGTAATTGATGATAGAAAATTACTATCAATTATCATGGCACAGTGTTTGTTCAAAAGAAGAAAATTTACTGTTGTTTAAACTTACGAGTTCATAGAGTATTCTGTTGTGTAATGTATTTGCAGGTTTTTAATGCGAAAACAGCAGAGCTTTTGAGCCACCATCAAGTTGAGATACAGCAGAAGTTCCCTAAAGAGGGGTATGAATTTTCTGGGTTATATTTGTGTACATTTTGATAGAGCTTATGTATTTTTATCTATGAATGATCAAAACTGAAGTTGATTAATAATTACGAAGAACATAGTATCTGCTATAAAGGACTGTGTGGTAGGGAAAAAGGCATAAAAAACCTTGCATTGGGTGTCTGGTGTGTGCTCTGAGTTACATAAACTTAGTGCTCTAGTCTGATCACTCATTAACATATTTAAAGGTTAAACTTTAAAGTTTAAAACTGAAATTTAAATGAGACATGAAGTTTCATTTAAAGCTTTAAAGCTGGTCATTTTTACAGTTTAATCATAGTCCATAGAAATTGCTTTGTTTGCTCTTTGAGGTGTTTTCTTCATTTGTTCTTACTGACCTGCCATTTGCTGCAAAAGACCTCTGTACAGAGTAAAACAAACCAAAATTCTTTGTTTTCTGCGGATGGTTTTGTTGTGAAAATACAGCTTACTGTTTAAAAAGGGTTTGAAATTCATGGTACTTTTTCTGCATGTATAAAACATACTTTGTGGTTATGATTGTGCCAAAATGCTCAACTGGTTTTTCAGACTAGAATTTATTTTTTTCTGTGAATGTAATTTTTTTTTTTGTATTTTCATTAACTGGCGTTTACTGTTTGTTAAAGATGGGTGGAACAAGATCCAAAGGAAATACTAAATTCTGTCCATGAATGTGTGGAAAGGACCTGTGAGAAGCTGCAACAACTGAATATAGACATCACTAACATAAAAGGTATTCCTAGTACTTAAGGGTAACTGAGAGCTTTAACACAGTCATGGTTGAGCAAGTCAGGTTCTCTAGCTTTTAACTCAGTGAACAGAAAGGTGGCAGCATGTGCTGGCCTCAAAGAAAATGTTAAATTGGAATTGAGAGCAGTTTGTTGGGGAGGAATAATGAGAAAACAAGTCCTTCGTGTATATTAGCAATGCAGAATCTGGAAAGTAGACTTATCCTAATCTTGCAAAATTACAGAGACAAGTGTCTTGGTAAGTAATGAAGAAATTCTGAAATTTAATTTAGGACTTATTGGGAAAATCTAATTTTCCTGTCAGTGGTGGTGTTGTCTCAGTTTGTGGTTAAAAAACAAAAAATAAAAAGAGAGGTTTAGAGCTTACAGGTTAAGCAGCAAAAGTTGAATGATGAGGTTTTAGAAGTAATATTTCTAGATTATAAATGAAAAAGTTGGAAGCGTTTTCTTTCCCATTTTCTTTCCTCTTCTCCCTACCTGTTCCTCCCTCCTCTGCACCTCTCCCTTCCCTTCCTCACCCCGCAAAAGGGGAAAACAAACCTTCTGAAAAGGATACTTTCTGTTTTATCTTGAAGCTATTGGAGTCAGCAATCAGAGAGAAACAACGGTGGTTTGGGACAAGACAACTGGAGAACCTCTTTATAATGCTATTGGTAACTACTATGCTTTCTGAATATGTGATATAAAATGTGTGTGTGTTGTAGAAAAATGCTTTCCTAGTTTCCTGTGCAGATGTCATTGTGTCCTAGCGTACTAACTTCTTAGACGTTTTGGTATCTGTGTCATAAGCTGTGTGTCTGTATACACCAGTGCACCAAAAAACCCTATTCTGTAAAAATTATTACTTAATAAATCACTTCATGGGCTTTTAACAAAAAACAATGTTCCTGAGGAGTTTTCTACATTTCCGGCATGTAATGAAGCTTTCATTCATGCCCAATCACTTCCTTTTAAATGAAGGAGCTTATTAAATTTTCAGGATGCTTTTAACTTTAAAGGAAAAACTTGTTAAGTAGGTTTAATAAATACTTACCGATTTGGAGTTCTATTTTTAATTTACCTTAGCTTTTCATTTTACGTCAACTGAAAAATGACAGTTGTCTAGATTTGGTCTTTTAGGCCATGTCAAGTGCCAGATTTAGTTTAGTGTGGTATCAGTGTAAAACTAGGACTCTTCTGTACTAAAATCTATATTGTTAACAGCTTTACCTTAAGCCCAGCTGTACCTTGATAACTCTGACATAACACTTCAGTTCAAAGTTTTCATAGGAATGGTAAATAATCAACCTGGTATTTGTTTTAACCTCTTAGTTTAATGACAGTCATCTGCTTTAAACAAAGTAGTGCTAGTCATTTGCAGTGCTCTGTAAGGGGAAAGTATATGTGCTATTGTGTGAAAATTCCTATGCTATTTCTCAGATTCTTTGTTCTTCTAAATCAAATGAGTTTGTCTAACCATCTTTAATTTTTACAACAGGGCATTGTTGTACAATGGCAATTGTAAAATACAATAACAATAGAATATTCTTTCAACTACATGAAAAGCTAAAAATGCAGACTGTAATTTACCAGCAAGAGCTCTAGTTTTGTAGAAGAAGCTTGTACATGTCACTTTTCATGTATTAAATTAGTTGATCAGTTAATTTTATTTACGGTTTTAGTGTGGCTTGACCTGAGAACCCAGTCAACAGTTGAACGTCTTCTTAAAAGAATTCCGGGAGAAAACAAATCCTTTTTTAAGGTAAAAGATGTTCCAGAACATTTAAAAGGTAGCTGAACTCCTATTGCTACGGTATATAACGTTTTGGAGATGTGTGCTTAAAATTCCCCAAAACAAAATAAATCAGTTGTATCTTCTAGTGCCCTCTTAGCTTGTCAAATAATAAAAAGTATGTGTAATACTATACACTAATATGAGACTGGAAAATGTTTATTTTCCTCAAAATAAGTAGTTAACACTCCTTACATATCTCACTAGTGACATTAAAAGAGTAGTCGTTAGTGAGGCTTAATTGTGTGCTGCCTATCCAATGATAAGTAACCATCACACACAAAAATTAAGAGCAAGTAGAAAAAAACTGTTTGGAAAACTGTTTGGAAAATAATTTATTGATATGAGCTGTATTATCCTTTCTCATCTTATGCCTTAATATTGAAATTAATTGCAACCAACCTGAGAACTGGGAAGATAGTTTGTGAAGAGCAAATTCATTGTATATATATATTTATATAACAATTTGGAAAATCAATGCTTGCAAAAAGGTGTCATAATTCTTTGATTTATATTTTCCTTGATTCATTTTTTAAGTATTATGTATTTTGTATATTATATGTTGCAATTTATATATTATATTTGTATATTATATGTCAGGAAATCACTGTTGAAAAGCATATAAACTTATTCAATTTTTAAGTTCTGGTAGAATACAAATTCCACCTTTCCTGTGCCACGCTGCTCATTTTTTGTTGTTATCACTTGTGTAGTCATATGGACATATCCTTGATAATGGAGGACTTCTGCAAACAAGTATTTCCACACAGATGGTCTTTGAACTGCATTTAGATCAGCTTTGATCTTTGTCCATTAATGCACTGGTCGTTTGGTTCTGATATTTTCAGACTTGTATATTGTATGCTTAGTGCTTATTTAAATAACAAAGTTGTGCAATTTCTCTGAGTTTTGTGTCTTTCTTCATTTTCTGTTACCATTTTTATATAAAACTACTGTTTTCATGTAAACTACTACTATTCCAGTATTCATGGAAAGTATTCCACGGTGGTTAAATTATTTTATTGGGTTTTTTTATTTTACAGTTTAGGACTGGTCTTCCACTTAGTACTTATTTTAGTGCAGTGAAACTCAGATGGCTTTTGGATAATGTGGAAGAGATTAAGCAAGCAGTCGATGATGGAAGAGCTATGTTTGGGACTATTGATTCATGGCTTATATGGGTATGTATTTGTGAGTTTATTATCACTCTTTTTAAAATGAATTTTCAAATCATGCAAATTTCTGTGCCAAGTACTGCGACACATGATGCTGACTGATCACACAGTGGTGTCAATACAAGCCACAAAAGAAATTCCATTAAAGTTCTGTACAATATGATCTTTTACTGTCCCCGTATCACTGTATTTTTTTTGTAGATGCTTATGTGTAGTTTACCATTTATAGGTTGCTATGAAATTTTGCTCATGCTTTTGGAAAAATCTTGGACTTTACAAGGGTGTATTAGCCACCTTTGCAATATAAGGATCCAGGAAGTACTGTTGTACCCTTATCACCTTTTTCATGTTTTTGTTCCACTGTAACAGTTCTGCCTCTTTAGTTGTTGAAGAAATGTCAGATTTTCCAGTCTCAAGCTGAAAGCTTTGTGAATTTAGAAGGTTTTTTTTCATAATTCGTTGAAGTAAGCCTCTATCTTTTCTTAGTGAATACTGTTGTTATTTTTCTTCTTCAGAGTTTGACAGGTGGAAAGAATGGAGGTGTTCACTGTACAGATGTAACCAATGCCAGTAGAACAATGTTGTTCAACATTCATTCCTTGGAATGGGACCCTGAGCTCTGCCAGTAAGTTCAGTTTTCCAGGAACACTGTTATTTAAATAGATGCTCTAAGTAATGTGTGAAGAAACTCATCTAATAGTAAGAATCTCCTAACTAGACTAAGATCAGCAGTTACTGTTGTATTTACTGTTAACATTAGTATTTAAGATTCATTGTTCTTCAGATGTCAAAAATAAAACTATCTGGATGAATTAAAAGTCACAGATTTTTTCTGTAGCTAGAAGACTGATTCATGAAAACAATGATTTTTAATAGTTTCTTTTTTCCTTAATCAAAATTGTAAGGTGGTTAGAATGATAGTGACTCTATTTTAAATTTTAATTTATTAACAATAGTATAAAGATAAGAGGAATGACTTCCCACATGAACAGTGGGATCTGTTTCCAAAATGTTCATGTATATGCTGTTTTACACCAGGATTCAGTGTCACGTACTATAACAAGTGGAATGGACAAGTGATGGATTAAACTCTAGAAATCATGGGGGTTTATGGGTTTTTTTCAACTTAAACTTATTTAAGAAAATAAATGCAAAATGCTTTCTGATTTAGCAATGACGATTGTTGATAATTTATTCTGTATTTCGTTCAGATTCTTTGATATTCCTATGGACATACTCCCAAAAGTACGAAGCTCCTCTGAGATTTATGGCCTGATGGTATGTTTTCTTGTGCATGAATGAAGTTAGTCTTGTAAAAATGTAACTGTATCAATACAGATCTGACAGATTTTCCATAGATTAAGACTGATGGCTTTTTCTAGACTAAAATTGTTTGGTTTATGATTAGCATGTCTTCTGTATCTACTGTTGTATAATACATGAAGTTGAATATTTGTGGTTTCCTCTTTTAAGTGTCAAACAGACAAAACAAGATGGAAGAGGTTTTTCATAAGGATAAAGATTTAATTTTTTTTAGTACAGTTGCTTCTTGATTTAAAAACTACCTATTAGAATGCAATGTATAATCAGTAGAATGAAAGCATGAGATTGCTGTTATTAGACTTCTTGTACAATTGAAAAGAAGAGACAAAAGTTGCAATGGAAGTCTTTGTGATCTAAGAAGACTGGACAAGATGTGTAATGTCTTATTTCCACATAACTGAAGGCAAGATTAGTCAGTTTCCGTGAACTGGAAAATCACAAGTGACACGTTAGACTGCCTTCTTTTTGAAAAATAAACTTCCTTGCCATGTATCTTTACACAGCACTGGGTAAGAAAATATTTTTGAATATTGTGCTGTCTTTTTGATCACACTGCTTCCAGTGCAACTATGAATATTACTTAGGAGTAAATAATTAATTGTTACTGTGAGGTTGAGATTTCAAATTTATTTTGGTGCACTACCAACTCTTCTGATACAGTGCCATCTAATTTATTAGCTTCAGAATGAGATAAACTGGATTTTGTGATTTTGCATTATTTTTCCCAGTAGTTTGCCCTATTGTTTACTAAGAATATACAGGCATTTTGTAATTAAGACATGTTACGAGATTTTTACTTAAAATGCAACTCTAGCTTGCCTGAAATGTAAGCGGTTTTGCTAATCTGTTGATGGAGATGTCACCAGAAGTCATTGCTGACTTTTATTAATGTGAAGGTTGGGTGAGAGTGAGTTGTATTAAGCTGAATGAGTGAGGTCAATGGAGAAAGATACTACCTGGTGACCGAAACAGAATAGCTGGTCACCTTAAATGTGAACTTTTGTTTCTCTTTCC
>NW_010411267.1:0-33020 GCF_000710305.1 Buceros rhinoceros silvestris | reverse complement strand
CTTTCCCTTTCCTTCCATTTTTTTTTCATTTTCTTCCTTTTGCTGACTGTAGAAAATCTGTCCTAGCCTGGTGAGTAGAGGCTTCCATTAGGCTGACCACCTATATCTTACCCATTCTGTTCAGACGCTGTGCATTTCCATTGATTTAAGGATTAGTAAAAGCACACTTTCTAGACCAATAAATTTGGTGGGAATTTCTAAATTTGAGGTACCAGAATTAGTGTTCATGCCAAAGTTGCCTCTAAAATAGGCATTTGCCCTGATTTGCAGGCTGTTTAATATTTGTTTTTATAGTGGAGTAAAAAACCCCAGCTATTGGCTAATAAATGTTGTCTTCTCATTTTATAAATTAGAAAAGCCGGCCGTTCTGTCTACAAATACTCATTCTCTTGTAGTGAAACATCACATTCATGCAGGGGTTTTTAGTGCATTTATAAACTCAATCACCTTAAATCCAGTTAATTAAAACGAGAATTAAAGAAAAAGAGTCAGATGGGAAATGCACTTGCATGGCTTCACTGAAAATGCATTTTCGTCATTGCACAGAGAAACAATTTATAGAAAGAAGTAAAATCCTCGTCAGGATATAAATTTCTTATGATACCTATTGCAAGAATGCGACATGGTAGCATTTGAAAGAAATTCTATGAGACTTAAAATGAGGCATCTCTCTTAGCGTGTCATCACAATCACTTTTTCCCTAATCACTTTACCATTTTGCACTTTTGCATTTTATGCGTGACACTGATTGCACAGGTTACACTGAACCTAATTTTCTGCACTATATGATTTTAAAAAAATTATGTTAAGAACTGCTCAGATGACATAAAGTATACTGTAAATCTCCTGCTCTATTTTTTAGTGTTTTAGGCATGAGCTGCATTAAACTGAAGTTTAGTCTATGCCTGAACTGACCCACGTTGCTTATGTGACCCTTTGTTTTCCTTTGAACATTACAAGTTTAGCTTCTTTTTCATTGCCTTAAAATGTAGTCATGGAAAGCTAATTTGGAACATTTCTTTTCCTTGTTGTGAATCAGAAATCTGGAGCTTTGACAGGTGTGCCAATTTCTGGGGTAAGTCCTACTTCAACTCAGATTCTGATGAGAACCTGATACTGTATGAATGTATCTTCATTGGAAAAAGCTTTAAGATGAGTGAATCCTGCTAGAAATTAAGTTGTTAAACATGTTAAACATGAAGTAAACTTTTGAATTTGAATTATTAATTGATTGGATTCCTCATCATTAAGTTAAGGTCCGGCTGTGGAAATGCAGCTGACAGCTTTAATGCATATGTGTAGTGCTGTTGGAAACTTTGGATCTCTAAGTAAGTGAGTAACATTACAAAATGGAAGCAATCTCTGCTTTATATATAGAAGGACTTCAGTATATGTATAATCCAGAAATGTTTGGCAGATTCAGCTTTTTCCAATACAAAACACAGAAAGATAGTAAATTTTAATTTTTATTTCTTTAAATTGTTCACCATAAGTAGCATGACACCTTTCATTGGTAATTCTTACAAAGGGAAGAGTATTAAAAAGCAGGTTGTCTCTATAGATTTTCCCTCACTTTAAATGACCTGTGTGCTCCTAACAGATTGGAGTTGTAGTTAAATATATATTCACATTCCTTATTCATGAATGTGATTCATGTTCAGACATTTGCTTAAAAATATCTCTTTTCAGTGCTTGGGTGACCAGTCTGCTGCTCTTGTTGGGCAAATGTGTTTTCAAGATGGGCAGGCAAAAAATACGTAAGTTATGGAAGTTAGAAGATAAACACACTGTTCTGTTTTGAATTTAGTGTGGTGTTCTCTTTCAAGCTAACTGTCAAGTCATTGTGTAGTTACCTTGTAACTGCAGCTCTACCTTTTGACTGTTCACATACAAAGTAAACAGTGTCCTGACTTTTATATAAAATAGTTAAGATATTAAAGTCACATGGTTTGTGAGGTGTATTTTGGAACAAAGTCACTGTGAGGAAATATAACTGTGTGAGAGGAGGTTTTTCATTTTAAAATCCTCCAAAACAGTTAAAATCAAATTAAAACAGTTGCAGTATCATTTAAATTGTGACTTACTTAAACAAATACAGGCCATGTGAGTTAATTGCGTAGGCTTGAATGACAGAAACCCACAAGCACTGCTAGATGGGAAAGATTTGTTTCCGTTGCAGTGCTTAGTTTTGCTTCTGTGTCTAGCTCAGTGTGGAGGTTTTTTTCGATTTCTTAGCCTCTTAGAGTCCCTTGTTTAAAAAAGCTAAATCAATGTTAAATCAGGCAACTGGTGTAATAAACATCCATTTGAGAAAAAGCTCTCTGCTTAAATGACTTACTGTTCCATTTACAACTGTGTGCTTAACTGAGCGTGTAGGTACATACACACTATCGGTCTTTCACAGATTTAATTACACATTAATCTATACTTGCTGCTAATTAACCTACGTTTAATCTTTTTTTATTTATACACAAATGTAATGGTTAATGGCCTTGTATTTTAGTAAAACAAACATGGTTCTAAGTAATAATGTCACAAAGTAATTTTATAAGGAATACTTTATAACACAAGAGACCTTCTGAAAAAAAACAAAAGGTAAGAGAGATTTTTTTTTTAACCTCTTTTAGTTATTGCCTTGCCCTTATATAACTAAGGCCTCAGTACTATTTTAAGCTATTAATTTTCAGAGTATTAGGGAACTCACAGTTTCTTAGAATAAGTTATAAGGAATTTGTATTCCTTTTATTAAACTGTGTCCTTCTGTGTGTATGTATGCACACGTATAAGTGATGTGGTCTTCAAATGAGAAACATGCCATTTTTAGTAACTTTTGAACTAGAAAACCTTCTTTGTGACAGAAACAAAGTTTCTTAAATTTTCCCCTTTAAAAGCTTGAATTTAATATTGTGAAATATTTATTTTATAAAGTAGCTTTCATAATCAGCTTAATTGAAGTAGGTAAACACTCTCACCAAAGAGGAATTCACACTTTATTTTCAGCCATAGCTGGTCCTTGTTCAAGTGTTATGCAAGAAATAGCCAGAGAAGTGTGGGGTTAGGTTTTTCAGCTGCAGGCTGCATTTAAATCAGCTTTTTGAGGATGATTTTATTATCAGTTGATGCCTTCAAGGAGCAAAAAGTGGTGTCTTGATTCTCCACAAGGGAGTCATGGATTTATGTAGTGACAAGTTATCCTTTAAGCATCCTGGTTTTAACTTTCCTTTGCTTTCATGCTAGGTATGGAACAGGGTGTTTCTTGCTGTACAATACAGGTCAGAAGGTCAGTTGCATTTTTAAGTTGTTCACTTTTTTTTTTTTTTACAATCCAAGTACAACTATATATTACTAAAGGTAAGGAAAAGCGCATACTGACATCTGAAAGAATAGGAAGTAATAATTTATTCAAGTTGTTTCAGTAAGACTCCACTTCCTAGTCCCCTTAATTTTCCAAAGAGAACTTTTTGTAGCAAGTTTCTTGTGCTTCCCTTGTACGTTTCTTACCCTCACTGACAACTTCTGAGTGTTGTGTTACTTAACCACATGCTTTTCTCCTTGTCTTGGCTATTTCATTTCTTCCTTTCATTTTCTCCCATTGTTTTGTAGATGTCACTGAATAAATATTGCAAAGCTTTCGCTTTGTTCTCATTCACATCTCCGTCTAAAGACCTCCAATTCTGTGCTGTTAGGAGACTGGAAAGATCAGCAGCTTGTGGAAACAAGAATTAACACCAGAGATCTGAGGGTTCTTAGTTGTTAATTTAGAATGACTGATAATTTACTTTGTTTAAACTTTCCATATTTCTTTTTTTTTCCACTGAAGGCTTTGTCTCTTTATTATAATTTGATTATTTTTATTTAAATATTTTCTGCCTCTGTTCATGCTTTACCTTTTCTTTTCCCTTTCCCCATTTAGTCTGTGTTTTCTGAGCATGGCCTTCTAACAACAATAGCTTACAAACTGGGCAGAGACAAACCTGTTTATTATGCGCTAGAGGTAAGTCCAGCAATTTCTTCTTTTTTGTAGTGACACGTGTTCTTGTTTACTTCTGTTTTCTAATGTCCTTTCGTTACCTTTAGTTGCATGGAAATCAAAGTAGCTTTGTATTACAGCTTGTGTGCCTCAAGGCTTGTGTGTGGTTTTGGTTATCCCTATCCCTATCCCTATCTCCAATCTGTATCACGTAATCTCATAAAAATATTTCTACATTGCATCATTTATATTTTCAGGGCATGATGGCTAAAATACTTTTTCTGTTACACAGCCTTTCAAATCTTTAATAAATGTTATAGATAAATAAAATTTAAAAAATATACAAAAATTTGGTTTAAAAAAGTGAAAAAAATTACTAGTGCTTCAGTTATCCTCTCATAAGAAAAGTCATGTTTTTTATTTCATTCTGATGGATTTTACTTCTAACTTTTAAAAATGTGAATCAAATTCCTGGGACAAGAATCCTCTAACAACTGAGGGTTTTTTACCTGTTAAGACTTAGGTGTTTACTTCCAGAATTTAGTTCCTCAGTTTTCCACACAACTCTGAGGGCATCCAAATTCTGTAGAAAATTTGATTTTTACTTTAACTTCAAGGTTCACTGTTCTGAAGCGTTGCCTCTGAAGCACAGATCAGCTGAGCACCTATTTGGCAGTAACACTTTGTCAGGAATAACAGTAGTTATTCTTTCATTCTGTTCCTTAGTGGGCTTGATCTAATAGTTATTCTCAAAACACACATCCTGAATTCTCTGTGGCTATTGAGCTTTGAGGAAAGCCTGTGTTTTCCATGTGAAACAAAGACAACACAAGACTTTCTTCACTGAGAGAATAGATTGTGGCTTACAGTACTTTACTAGGCTGTGGGAGGCTATGTTCATTTCCTTTTTCTTCCCTAAGGAAAGTTCATCTTGCATTTACCATGCTCTGACAGACTTTGGGGTTTTCTTTTTATGCAGGTGTGTGAGAGGTTTGTTTTATTTTTAACCCGTGTTCTGAAAGCACAGAAAGAACGGGAACTCTCTTGAGTGATTTGTATTGCTGAAACGTGCATGTGTACTTTGCCTCTTCCTCATCTCTAAGTCTTTAATGATATTGTCTGAAGAAATGGCTTCAACAGAAGATACTAAGTGTCTTTTCTCCTGTATCCACGCTAGAATCATCTGTAATCTCCTGGTTAAGATACTTCCCAGAGATGAAAAAAAATGTGGATTCAGCTTTTTCCTTTAATCAAACATATATGTTGTAACTGTAAGCTGGTTAGAAAACTCCCCTGCTCCTTCTAGCAATGGCTTTGAATAAAAATATAATGCTGCTCCCATTTTACTTGAAACTTAGTCTAGTAGACTTGAGACTGTCTAGACTGACTGTAGAGAAATCCATTTGAACTTTGGAATGAGATGGGAGCCATGACATTCATCTATGATATGATGGAGCATTCATGGCCCTTTGCTGAGGAACACAGCAATTTTGCTGGCAAAGGCAAGTGCCTAAATTTTCTGTTGTATTTAGACTCTAGGCATAATCAGTCTTGTTTTTTAAAATCAAAGCGTAAAAATCTTACCTTGTCAGAAAAAGAAGGCTGAAGCTACTGACCTCATAACTGTATATTCAGAAGAAGACCTAAATTAGAGAGACGGAAAACTGCTTAGGAAATGTTATGGTAACTCCCTCCCATGGAAAAAAATCATGCAATATGCACCTTTTCTCCATGGAGCCTGTCTAAACAGGCTGCCATTTTTACATGGCAGACTCCAGCTACTAAGAAACTTGTGGTTTGGTTGTGAGCATTTTTGGGAGTGCTTTATACTGTGACTGTAAACCTGCAACTGGAGACCAGAGCTACACCTCCGCTCCACTCTTGTGAAAAGGAACTTCAGACTACCTGTTGTTGTCTCCTAACGTAATTTTGTTTCCTTCAGGGATCTGTTGCAATAGCTGGTGCTGTTGTTCGTTGGCTGAGGGACAATCTAGGTATTGTTAAGACTTCACAGGATGTTGGTGAGTATTCACAATTTGGAGCTGTTCATTTTTTTAAAATTTTCTTTTCCAATATCTTATCGTCTCTAATGTTGAATATTCAAAATATGCATGTAGAGAAAAGCTGGAAGACACATATATTTTGTGGTGTTTTAGCAACTTGTTTTGAATCCATGAAATCACTGTTTATTGGTACAGCAATACAACCTTTGAAATCAATTGTCAGCTTTTTTTCTGTTGCAGTCTGTACTTTTTAGTAGTTTCCCTAGTAAGCAGATATTCAGGAAGATACTATACTTACACTGTGTTTCCTCGTTTCCTACAATATTGAATTTCCCAGAGCCAAGAGTATTTAAGTCTCTGTTAAAAAAGCCAGATCGTATTTGATCCTAAACCTACATATTTATTCCTGTCATCACCATGAGAACCTGAGGCCCTACATATGCGACGATTTATGTGGAAGGCTTCATATCCATTGAGTTAGGGACCTCAGTTTGCGAAGCTGCCTAAAGGACTCGTGGAGGATAGTAATCTGTTTTGGCTATGAATTCAGTTATCCTTGAGCATTTGGGTAGCTGATATTTTCTGTTTGAGCTGAACTGAAACAAGCTGTTGTGTGACATTTTATAAGAAACCAGGAATATATCAAACTTTGAAAAAGGAGAAAAATGTCAGAAGCATTCCAGTGTAACAGTTTGGAAGTGACTGATTTAATGAGATTTAAGAATTAAAAACCAATTCATTGTGTATTTCTAATGATTTGATATCTTATTCAAAGGTGGAAAAATTTATAATTTAGTTTTATGTGAAACTTCAAAGATTAAGCAAACCCTTAAAACATCAGTCTGTTTCTCTGTAAGAAAGCTGTGCAGATCAAACAGAAGAATGTAAAGTACTGTCACATGAATTGTTGAAACACTACAGTACCTATTGGCTTCACAAGTTTGACCAGACCTTTGGGAAGGTTTGAGTTTCAAGAACTTTAATCCTGTCAGTGTTGTTAAAGTCATGTGGGACTCTCTTCCTGTTCGCCTCTTCCTGTTTCCCTGAACATATTCTCCCTTCACTCCTTTTGTAAGGAAGTGGAGTCTATATGAAAATACCATTTTAAAATACCATTTTAAAATACCATTTTAAAATGGTATTTTTGAATAAGATTTCCTGCTCCTTTTCTCTGCTGCCATGCTTCTCTCATCAATGCAAACAGAAGAAATTTACAAAAGCAGAAAAACCACTTTCTTGTCATAGGAAGGAACTGCATATTAGCATGACTTCCTTTACAGTTTTAGGTGTTTCAATATAATTATAAGAATTACAAATATGTTAATATTGGGGAGTTCAGATATCCAAGGTTATTACTCAGATACTAGGAAGCTTCAGATTTCCTTGTAGCTGGCCTTGTGATTGTCTGTGTAAGGTGAGACTACAGAACTCTAAATCCATTTGAAAGTAATGGGAATTTAGTTCTTGGTCTTGACCCGTTTTCACTTGCTTGCCTTGGCTTAAACGAAAGTGTGACCTGTTGGACTTCTTTGAAGGTGGCATTCTTTACCCAAAGATACCCTTTGAAAATGTCACAGAATCTGTTAGAATACAAATTTAGGTTTGGTTTTTGTTTTTTCATTTTACATTTTCCACAACTTCCTATTCATATTGTTGCCCCATAGTCATGTTGTTGTGAATGGACAACTCGTTAATGAGAAGCAGAGTGCCAGAGTTAGTTGTAGTTTCTAATTCTATCTGGCTTGATTAAATTTTTGTAGCTACCTAACATATTCTTAATATTTTCCCTATTTAAATAATAACACCTTTAAATGTCATATTTAAGTGTTTCACAGTTGTGAAAAACTAAGTAAAGACTATTTGCGTGTGTGCATTAGAAAAACTGGCTGCGGAAGCGGGGACTTCTTACGGCTGCTACTTTGTGCCAGCTTTTTCAGGACTGTATGCACCATACTGGGAACCCAGTGCGAGGGGGTAAGTATCTGACTAAACGCTGCATTTGCAGGGAGATTTAATGATCTTACAAATACTATCACTAGTCCTTCCAGGTATGTGAAATTGTTCTTTTTGTTCTTTTTTTGTGTTTGGATACATCATTCTGTGATATATTCAAGCAACTACTGTTTCTCTTTTTGTATTTAATCTGTTCAGAACAACAATTGCTACTGGAAGAAAAAGAAGGATTAGCTAGTTCAGCTACTCACCCTTCTATCCCTACCCCCTCAAAAAAAATGGGCTGGAGGCAGGGAAAATATTTGAGCTGGGTTGTGTGTTTCAGAGGGCAGTACAAGATAGTTTTATCATTCTGGCTACTAACAGGGCCAGCTTTGTTTCTTCACACATTTCTGGTTCTGAGAAGATTTTCATCTCTGCAGTTCAGAGTACTTCGACAGAACTCAGCTTACTCATGGTTAGATGTAGCATAATTTCCATATCCAAAAACTGTCTTTGAAGGTGCAGGAGTAACTAATGATCAGAACAAATCTGAAAACAGTTTTAACATTTAGAGCAGAGCACTGATCCAGCTGGGCTTTTCCTTAAGAACTGAAAGCACTAGAGAACTTACTAAGTTTTTAGTGATAGATGATACTAATTTTTAAAGAAAAATTGGCCTAAATCGTGCATTTCCTTTTCTTAAAGGAATTCGTGTGTGTTTGTGTGTATGGGTGAATATGCATCCATCTGCAGGCAGATTGGCAATAAAATTTTAATTTATGGCAATTGTATTGATGGACACTGAAAGCATATTTGTCAGGAAAACAGGCATGAGATGGTTTAGATTTAAAAGCTTTCTAACATTAAAAAGCAGTGCTCATACAATGGAACTGAATGAGCTTTAAATTACAGGGCCTTGGTCTGAAGTTAGTGTATGAATGGTAAAGAAGTATGTTCTAACTGTTTGGGTTTTTTTCCTCTTCAACAGTATTATCTGTGGCCTTACTCAGTTTACAAATAAAAACCACATCGCCTTTGCTGCACTAGAAGCGGTCTGCTTTCAAACACGAGAGGTAAAGGCAGATTGGGTCCTAAATTCATTGTAAATTAGTATGATATCAGGGACTGTAGCTCTTCAGGAAGAGAGAGGATTGAAAAGATTTACTGAATGTCAATTATATGCTTTATATTGTACTGGGAATATATTCTTCTCCTTATGTGGTGCTAATGTTGAAAAATTGTTCCTGTGGGCTCAGGTACAATGATGTGTCTAGACAGTACATTATATTGACGTGGCAGCTCTTTATCAGCACTTGAAATAAGGTGAACATCTTTTGTGTATATTTTGAGAGGCAGAACACAAAAACATTAAAATGACAAGGCCAGTGCCACAACTAAAAGATGCGGGAGTGTAAGGACTACATTTTCTGTTGTCTTTTGTGACAGAGATGGATTGTGTTGCTTCTGGAACACAAGAATAAAACTGAGTTTAAAGTAGCACCCAGCTAGAACCGTGTGAGTGGAGGAAAGCAGCTTGCTGTTTCTGTAGTCACATAGAGTAGAGTAAAAAGTACCTGAGGGAAAAAACAGACAGAAATTTCACCTAGCTTTTGAAGCTATGCTAACAGCCTCTGAGTCCTCATAAAGTCATGAAGCAGCTTGGAGGTAGAATATATTTATGGTTCTGGGACTAGAAGTCAGGGTAAAGTTACAGGGAACTGAACTGATAGTCTAGTTTGTTTGGGTTTTTTTTGTTGTTTGCTCCTCTATTCCCTTATCTCTCCTCCCATCCATTCCCTCTCATGTGACAGCTCAATGAACTTTCCAGCAGGAAATTATCCCTCTTTTTGATGCACTGTTTTTTGGCTGGATTAACAACCTCAGCTGCCTCGCAGAGGAGCGTAGCAAATGTCAGAATGAGAGATGGGGAATATGGCTGGGAGAAAGAAAGAAAGAAAGGAGTAAAGCTCTCAGACTGAGTGAGGGTGAAGTTAACTGGCTGGTCAGATCTAGTACTTCCTCATGCTTTAGTCAGTGTGCTTTTACGCAATGACGGGAGTGCCTGATCAGGTCTCTGGACATGTTTAAACGAACAGGTTAAATCCTAGTGACACAGATAAAATACATGTACATTTTTCAAAGATACATTTTTAGTTCTGTCTTATCAGAATCTTTTGTTTTATTCCCAGTTAAAAATGAAGTCTTTGTATCCTTCAGGAAAACCCTAAAATTTCATGTTCATTGGAGTTTTTGCTTGTTTTGTTGTGCTATCCAGTCCTTCTAAGTCTATATTCCTTGTTATCCTAAAAGCTCCTTCCAGGTGCAGACAGGTGACACTTGTATTTTCTTCCAGAAGGCATTATGGAAAAACAAGCAAATTTTCAATTCTAAGAGCTGCACAGTGCTGTCACATTAGACAAAACTTAGCTACTTGAGTACCTTGCTCTTCATCCAACCTCAGTGCAATAGAGATAGCAGCAGCATGGTCATGATTTGTTTTGTTCCTTTATTCCTTCCTGATTTCTAGCATTCTTTTCATATTTTTGATCTCCACTGAGTGCATAGTATGATCCAACATGCTGTTGCACAGTGGTACACAAAGCCAGAGCCTCCAACAGTACGTGCCTGTGAAGATGAGATTATGAGGCACTGCTGCAGTTCTGAACGGCGTAAAAGGCAGGTGAAATCAGCACAGACAAATGTAAAGTGTGAAGGAAGTGGTGGGGAGCAGTACGAGCTTAGTACTGCCAGCAAACTTTGCTGCTGTGCCGTGAATCCTCTTTTCCAGGTTGTTCCTAATGTACTGAGCAGTGCAGGCCCATGGGCAGATGCTGCCACCATGAAAACTGGCCTTTTACCTTCTAATTTTAAACCATTATTTATCCCGCAGTATTTCGTTAGTTCCTTTAAAGACTTTCTGGTGAGGGACCTTGCTGACTTACTTTCTGGGAACTGGTAGAATCTACTAGACAACTCTCTCTGTATAGTTTTTACTACCTTACAAATCTACTTTTTTGTTGTTCTTTTTTAAAAAGAGACGTTGACTTTTCCCAGTAAGGATTGAATACTTTGTGAACTACAGAACATCACAGGATGAGTTATAGGGGGTTTTTTTGGGGGGGTGTTATGGTCTATATTGCTTTGTCATTTACAGCTGACAAAGCACACCTCTTTTTTGTTCAAATAAATCGAAAAATGGTAAAGAGAAAATCATTCTGCACTAGTTCCTGCCTAACTTTGTCAACAAAAATTATGCACTAACCTTCAAGAATGTAAATGAGACATTTAATTGACTGCTTTTACAAAACCCTAGCAAACCCACTATTCTGCATTTAATAGTTGTTTGTAGTAAACCCTCTAAAAAGCATATTGCTAGGTATGAGGGAAATTAAATACTCTAGTCTTAGTTAATTATCCCTACCAAACACTTTTAGCACTTTAAATTTATTTTCATCTGTCTACTGTGCCCAAAAGGAAACATATTTACAAAAGATTACACTAACATTTTATTTTTGCAGTCTATCTTGTGTAATGTAAAATTCTCAATTTTCAACATTAATTGAACGTATTTCAAGAGGCTGCTTTTTTCAAAACAGTTCAACATTCAGCAGTTCCTAGTGAAGTGTATTCCAGATTGCCAGCTCAAACATTTTAATTTTTCAAATCATTTAATGACTCCAATTTCAGGAATTGTGTAAACAAACTGTTACCAACTAAAGGACTCTATTTAGTATTACTTCTTCCTTTGTTAGCTTTGATAAATGTTGTAGTCTTCATCAGCTTTCTTCAAAATTATTCTTCTCACACCATATAAGCATACCACATAGGGTAGATGTAGAGCATCAGAGGACAAGTATCTCGTACACTAGGATTTCTGTAATAAATAGAATGCATTTGCTGTGTATTAAACAAAACTATATTGTCACTACCTCTCTTTTACCCTTTTGATATATAGGGGAGAGGAATTATCTACTGAAGAGTCTTTCAGCAAATGCTGAATTATCAGTGTTTTACACTCAGGAGGGTGTAATTGATTTCTCTGCAATTGAATCATAACATATATTACTTAAGATTTTAGATGCCATGAACAAGGACTGTGGGATACCACTAAGTCAGTTACAAGTAGATGGAGGAATGACCAATAACAAAATCCTCATGCAACTCCAATCAGACATTCTCTGTATTCCAGTAGGTAAGATGAAATTACAGCTGCTATTTTCTTTTTAAAGCTGAAAACATCATTGGTTTGTAAGGGCTAATGAGGACAAATTGGATGTCTTGCTTTGTTGTTGTTGCTGGTCTTTTGCTACTGCTTGAGAATGTTGGGGTTTTTTCTCAGAAAAACATTTTAGATTTTGCATCAAGTTTTGAGTTTCACTTTCATAGAGAATCACTGACTTATTTCTTGCATTGAAATATTTCAGCGCTATGGTGATATTGAACTTTATAAAGTTGTTGTATCAATTTCTAAACATCTAACAGTTTTAGAATCAGTGAAATTAACACTCCCCTGCAACATGTTGGCCTTGAGAATCTTGCTCTGAGATAAATCAGAACTTTGCATCTCCACTGCTCGTGTTTTGCTCTTGTATTTCAGCAAACAGGAAATACCTTTTGTTTTTTGTTCTCTTTGCTTGCCCAAACCTTTGATTTCATTTACGGTGTAAAAGAAGACCCACGAAACAGTGTCCATTCTGTTTCCTTTCACAGCAGCAATGAAGGGAATAGACATTACAATAAAAGTGAGAATCTTGCAACCAGTTTTCTTGGCTCACATATGAAATACAAAGCCAAATGGGGTTGTTCTGTCTGAGACAAATGAATGTTTACAATACCTTTATTCTGATCCAACAGCAATGCAGCCATTTTTTAAATGATTGAGTAGCACCACTTTCACAGAAGCCCCCTAGAATAATAAACAGTTTTTTTAGCTTTTGAAGGATGTGTTTCAATACACTAAAGCTTTTTAAAGGCCTCATTTGAAATGTGGAGCATTTCAGCATCAGTGAAAAGGGTACATCTTTTACTGAAGACATGTTTTAACACTTGTAAGCAGATACCAAGTGGTTGAGTATTGTAAGCTATACATTAGCATTCTTAAGGATGAAGGGTGTTACTGAGTAACATCAGGATATTATGCATCTTCATCTGTACAGAAGACTTATAATTTGCTTCATAAATGTAGTGATCTTGCCTAATATGCA
Source organism: Buceros rhinoceros silvestris (assembly GCF_000710305.1). Taxonomy (NCBI): domain Eukaryota; kingdom Metazoa; phylum Chordata; class Aves; order Bucerotiformes; family Bucerotidae; genus Buceros; species Buceros rhinoceros. The sequence goes on along the minus strand of NW_010411267.1, from coordinate 19,908 downwards.
GCTTCTAGAAAACCATTTAGAAAAACATTGTGTTGTCTCATGCATAAATGTAAGACACTTCAGTGGAAGATATTATAGCTTGCCTTTAATAATACATAATACACAAGGCTCATACTATCACTGCAGATACATAGTCAGCAGATAGGAGGATATGATCAATAAAATCAGATTCAAAGGATCCTCTGTTTGAAGCGAAGAAGCAGGAAGTTCTAGAGTTAATGGAGAAAATTTACCATTGACATCTTAGGGGTGGGATGGTCTTCTACAGCATCTGTGGAAGGCAAATGAGCTAGGAAGTACAGGTGTGTAGTCTCTTTTAAGATGCCTTTTCTAAATGTAAATGCTTATAATAACACAATTCCTAGAGCATGGGAACAAGACTGATAACTTAGCCAGGGATCACTGCTTTGAGGAGGGAGGGAGAAGACCAAAAAAAATTGTTTTATTAACAGGACGCTCTAAGGAAATTGATGTTTGAGGTCAGCAGCCCTGCTGTTGATATGAAAATGGGCAATTGCATGATGCAGTCTTGAAGGAAGGAGTGATCTGATATATTTCAAAGACTTGAATGAGTCATAGGTGAAGTTCCCCTCATAACCATGTGAATGGCAATAAAATGAGGTTTGCAGTTGGTAAACTTAAAGGAAGCATGTAGAAGTTGTAGAAAATATATATCATTCTAGATACACATATATATCTTTAATTCTGATATCATCAAGATGACTTTCATTAAAAATCTTCATGGCCTTCTCTGTGATTTACTTCAGTAAAGCCATCAATGCCTGAAACAACAGCTCTAGGAGCTGCAATGGCAGCAGGAGCTGCAGATGGAGTTGGAATTTGGAGTCTGAATCCTGGAGATTTGACAGCAGTGACATGTGAACGATTTGAACCGCAGATAAACCCAGAGGGTAAAACCCTTTCATATTCATAACCCTTTCATAAGAAGTTACGAACTTAATATTTTATGTCCAACAAATCAGCTTTTTTCTTTGTTGCAGACTAACACACTGATATAAAAACAGCTATAGGTGAATATTCTCACAGGTGTTGAAGATCAGCTTTGGAGTGTCTGGTTTAGAGAAAAGTGTATTTCACTTGCTGTTTTGTCCATTTATTGACTAGTAAGATTGGAAAATGTTTAAAACAACGTATTAATGGGAGTGTGTTACAGTTTTTTATTTCCTTCCTTTTGAAAGAAGCTTGGCACTGGACATTGCAGTTAGTAGATTTTGATTTATAACAAGTAAAATCAAACAAATCTTGAAAGGTTTTTTCTGAGAAAGATGTCTCCTAAAGCTCCTGTGGATTTGTGAGTTTTCACAGATATAGAGGGACAGAATGACTATTTTGGGGAGACTTTTCTTTTGGCTTTAAAAAGCCTGTATTAATCATTGGTTTTAGCTAACTGCCTTTTTCATTGGTTCTTAGGTGCTTCTAGTGATGGAAAGCATGTGCTCGGCATAATTAATCCATATGCAATTCAAATGCATTTTTGTCTTTTCAATTATGTCTTAATTTTTGGCACAAAATTTTGTCTTACCATTTTGATTACAATTACTGCTATAATCCCTCCTTCAAGGCGGTATTTTCAACACTGAAGGGCTTCTACATGAATAACAATTGGTTAATTTTGTCCTACTTGTAAATCTTTTTATTGGTGAACATGCAGAAAATTATTTGTTGGGTTTATTTCTCCTTACTGTGCATAACTGTGGGGTTCTAGGTTGTTTTGGTTTGATTTGGTTTTATGTATTCAAACCCGCATTTTATAATACTTGTTCTGTGCAAACAAACTATACTGTGCAAAAGAGTGGCAAGCTAGTATTGTAGTGTTTGCTTCTTAAATACTTGCAGTCGTATTCATATGCATTGAGAGGCTTTTCCGTTTGCTGATTTCTCCATTTCAGAAAGTGAATTTCGCTATGCCAGGTGGAAGAAAGCTGTGATGAAATCTATGGGCTGGGAGGTATCTGAAGCTTCTTCAAATGGTAAATCAGAAATTAATGCAGGTCAAGGATTATTAATTAGCCAGTTAGCCTAGGTAGTTAATCCTGAGTTTAGTGACCTTTTCTGTTCATGCCATCTCCAGACTATTCCAATGATTTAAAAAATATTACTTTAAATTGCTGTGGAAACAAAGCAGGGAAATAGATAAATCTTCCTTTTGAAAGGAGGGTACAAGCAACATCTTATAGGGCTCTAAAAACAGAGGACTTGAAATCAAGACTAACTGCACATTTTGCAAATTTTGCAGAACAGCATTGTTTTACAAAAGAAAAATAATCTTACCTATAAGAGGAGATTCTAAAGACAGCGCAGGGATTTTGTAAACATTCTTATACTATAACCTCACATGGCAAAGGAGAAAAGTTTCATCCTGTGATTTTTCTTGCTTTATTGTTACCTTTATTATTTGCTGTGGAGAAAGGAGGGATTGATAGCCACAGCAAAATCTGTTTGAACCATGAAAGCTAAGAGAAAGAAGTTATCATAAAGTGAAGAATTGCACAGACCTATTGTTCACACACAGAGAATGTTGAAAAACTATTAAGAGACTGAACAAGATCTTTCTTTTGAAGTAGGGGGCTTTTCATCTGTCAGGTTGGAATTAAATAGGGGGGTTTTATGTCATCTGTAATCAATAATTTGAATTTTTATTTCTACACTATTTCAGGATAGGTTTTTAGTCCAGAACCATCCTACAACCCATCGTTTATGGGCTTTATCTTCATCTCGTTTCCCTTTTGTTGAAAAAACTGTTAGAATGAAAAGTATTAAGTAAAGAATCCTCAAAATGTAAACTTACCCCACAATCCACAGTTGCAGCCCTCAAGCTGCATGGTCTGTTGCTTTATTGTTGAAAGCTAAAATTTTCCTTTTACCATCCTATATGTTGGCGTAAGTGTTCTATTTAACACCATGGTTATACAAACAATTCTGTCAAGGCTATTCAGAAGGAAAATAGGCATGAGTAACAAGATTCCCTTTCAGTATTGTCTGTTATGATTTAGTAGCCTTACATCTAAATTCTTTGTTATGTCTTCTAAAATTCCAAGGACTCAATGCATATCTTACTTACGTGCCTTACTTCCTTTTGAAGGATAGAAAATTCTTCCTTTGGAAGGATAGAAAATAAAACTGGATCTTGTTCTTCAGCTCATATGAAAGGGGATATGTTTATCAAAACTTACCCTCAGTGATTATCTGGTTTTACACTGGCAGCAGAAATGTTCATTTCCTTAGTTCTTGCTTTGAAACTGCCTTCTGTCTGCTAGGAGTATTTATGGTTGAAGATTACTAGAAATGGGCTCAACCTAGATAATGCTGACAGTGGGATTTGGGCTTGAACTCTTGTATTGAGAGCCTGTTTTGAATTACTGTGGGGGTTATGCATAATCTTTTTTAGTTTTTCTGCAAATGTCAGTACATTTGTTACTTTTTGCTGTTCATAAGATTTTTAACACATATATTACAATTTATATATATAATTCTCTTTTGTTTTGCTTGACTGGAAACACCCTACCCTGGATGACATCAGGTGACTCTAGTATCTTCTGTAGTCTGCCTTTGGGGTTTTTTATTATGAGTAGCATGATAATGTTAATCGGAGCAAAGTACATCTCAGGTTAGTTATTCTTCGAACTAGATCACTTTTAAAGGCTATCTACTCTAGTTTTCATGTTGAGTTGTTTGTATTCCATCTGTTTATTTTTAGCCAAAGTGACTGATGCTTTCTGTTATTCATGCACACGTGTGTTTGAGGGTGTAAATTAGCCATACGGTACCTATGGGAACCAAGTGAATGCCACCTCAAATTCATCCTCATGTGCCATGAAATCCATAGCTGTTAGACACAGATGCACATGAAACCTTGAACCCTCCCCTCCCTTTGTCTAACTACGCAGACTGTGCACAGTTTATAAAAGGGGTATAGACGGGAGCAGCCTAGCAGAATTTTGCATTGCCTGCATGACAGCGTGCGCTGCGGTTAGAATAACGTTCCATCCTTTATCCTGTGTTTCTTTTCTCATAAGGTGTAAAATTATTTTGAGGGAATTGTTTCAATAAAGTGTAGACTTCTCTTCTGTTGACGAAAGGCTTCGTGCACCCCTTTCATTTTTCTGTTCCCCTTGGAACTACTGTATGGTTAGAAATCTTCATCTACTGAATCTATAGAATAATCTTTTTTGTACTTTTGTGTAAAGAGAAGAGACCCTAAAAGGCCTATCTGCAATACCGTGGAAAGGGACTGTGTGCATATGCAATGAAGATGCATCATCAGGCTATTAATGTATGTTTTGTTTTAAAAGAAAGTTCTTAATATGGATGACAGTGTTAGTTAATTATGCCAGAAGTAAGCCATTTCCTTAAGATATTCTTATGGTAAGAAAAAGAAGTTAATATGGCGATGTCATTTTTTCTTTTTGGTTGTTTCATAATTTCATTCCAAAGAAAATACTTTACAGTATAATCATTGTTACTGCTTAGTAAGCTTTTTGGGGGTGGTAGTTTAGTTTTCTTTCTTTTGGTTTTGGCGGGGTGGGCGGGAATTGTTAAAGACAATTGAGGACTCTAGCATGGTGTGTTTGTGTTTTGTGTCCACTGATTCAGCCTGAATTAACTATTCAATTGTAATTTTCCTTGCATGGAAGAGACTGTCTGAGCTTGTAGGAGAACTAAAATCAAACTAAACAAATGCTAGGCAAAAATTGAACTGAACCAGTATTTTGACATTGATTTACTAACTCTGGCATGTATCTGTGAATGAGAACAATATTGATTATGAAGAATAAAATAAAAACAGTTGTGAATAAGTGGATAAATTTTTAACAAGCTGAACTAAGTTTTGTTTGGAGTTTTTAAACAAAGAAAAGCTTAATTCCAAAGCTTAATTCCAGTCCAAGGTCCTTTCTACATGGAGAATACCTAAAAAAATATGGAGATCAATGTTAAGTGGGCAGATAAGCAACTTAAATTCTGGGTTTAATGCTTTTAAAAAGCAACTAATCAATAACTTGCATATAAATATCTAAACTTGCACTACTGGAACTCTTAAAAAAGGTGGGTTTTTTTCTCCCTTCCCTAAGCTTGTCAGTGCCTTTCTGACCCACAAGTGGAAAACATACTCAATCTCGTGATGTCTAAAAAGGAATAACATCAGCGATGCTACGTACAGGTTGCAGTTTTGCTCAGGTGTGTGTTAGGGTAGAACATGATATGCAGAATTTGTGTTGCTGATTGGAGCAGGGCTGCTTCCCCCTGCTTCCCCTTTACTCTGCTACACATTCTTTTGCTTTAAAAAGCCAGAACTAGCTGACCGGATTTTCAGTCTAATTCAATACAGGAACTCTGTTAGTTAATTTCTTACATTTTATCTTTTACTGAAACAGTGGAACCCCAATGCAGTCATCAGTATAGTAGGTTTGAGGATTGAATCTACAGAGGATTGAATTCATCCTTCATGTGCTGAAACAGCAGTTACATCTCGCATGGCAACAGTGCTGTTGTTGAGCGTGTCTCTGTGGGGCAGGGCCGTGGTTTTATAACTTCTGAAATGCAAAGGAAAAGTCTGCCATGGCAGAATAGAGGACATTAATATGGCAAAACCCCATTTATGGCACTGCTAAACTAACTGCCTTTTCATGCAACACCCGATGACTGAATATGAAGAACAATACTGTATTTATTTCATTATATTGTTTCCTAAGTTCATTAAAATCAGGTCAGTTACTTGTACCTTATTTTATGATCTTCATTCTTCTCTCCCAGGGGAGAAAGGGCCAACATTTTGTTTTATTTCACTATTAAAGGAAGTTGTGTGTAGTGTCTGGTGTCCTTATGCTAAGATTCTGTTTTGTTTTTCATACTACCCTTGTATGTGGACATCTGAGAGATTGCAACTTACTCTGTAGCTGTACTTTTTTGGTGCTGGGAGTTATCCGAAAGTGACACTACATTTTATTAGACTCAAATTTAAATGAATGCCTTTGCATGCTTAAATTAGCACCTCCTCAAGTGAGATATAAATGAGGATTGGCTGTATATGGGATCATACTTGACATCTGGAGTATAAAGTTCTTTGACGTTATTCTCACAGATTAAGGTGTCTGTGCTGGTAGTAATACTGTATTCTTCCTGCTTGAATACCCTTTGGGTTGTTATTTTAAATTGTGTTTTTCATTTTTAGTTTCTTGTCTTATGACAGTTACTGTCAGATTGCATGCGAATTTACATAGAGGGACCACTTTGCAGTTCTGCAAGTTGATTGCACTTATATTTTCCAAATTTCTGAAAGCGGAGCTCATATTCAGGAAAAAGCAAGCTTAGAGTACCTTTCTTCAATTCTTTTACTTGTTAAAAATTTACCCATCTTAATAGCGTGGTCTTGTCCCTCCTACTATCTGCACATCCCACACACTTAAGTGTTGGTTTATCTGGTGTCACAAGATACATCTAATTTATAGTTGCATTAATTGGAAACAAAAGATGGTTACACTGAATTCTTCTTTATAGAGTATTATTAATGTTTTAGAGTAAATTCTATGTTACTAATGTATGTTCTTTCTTATTTAAGGTTCCGGTAAATGAGACTACTTAGTGGACTCTCTGGATGCACCTGAATTTTTTTGTTCTGTTTTGTTTTGTTGTCTGAAGAGATTCCAACACCAATGTGATTATACTACTTGCGTGACTAATTCCATTCATAAATCCATCTGTTGCCAGTCCCTGAATAACCTCTCAGTGGTACACTGAAACTTAAGTCTCCATCCCTTTGTTACTCTGCTCCCTTCCCCATGAATTCAAACTGCACTGGAGGCCTTTGCGTGGACTATCTCTCATCATACTCTAAAATTTCATGGGCACTAGCTTTGTTTGAGAAAGTTGGTATGACAAAACCCTGCCACTCCTGAGGTACTGTCAGATGTTTAGCTATCCTTTTTAGGGTTTTAGTACTTTATAAAACACGCTGCAGAAAGTTAACGATGCTCTATAGAACTTTGTAAACATCTTACAATTCCTCCAGCTGCTGTGAATTACCTTTCATACGTCTGTGGGCTGCCAAAGATGTTTTATTGTAGTGGCCACTGGACTGAAAACTTTCACTGGTACAAACCTCTTCAACACTAGCTCAGAATGTATTAGCAGCAGCAGAGAAGAGGTTGCTGATACAGTCCACAGAGTACTGTTGAAATGACCAACTACGAAGTTGAGAAGTTGGATTTGGCTTCTGACGTATATAGTCAGTTGGCCCGTTATAAGTGTTGAAGACACTAAGTCCGGTAGATGTGCCTTTAGAGAGATAGGAGTAAATAGTTATTTTGGTTAAGGCCATGTTTCATGTTCTTGTACTTTTCTGTTAGTTTGGAAAGACAAATTTGACACAGTATGCTGTTGACGGGACAGCTCTTGGTCCTCAGCAATTGATAACTCTAAAACCACTCTGTACCATGCAGTGTTCTTGACCAATACTGCATATATTCAGTCATACTGCTTAAGGACATTTTGTTAAACTTCTGAAAGTTGAAGCTAACTTAGTTTTCCTTAAAGAGGGTCCAGTCCAAAGTAAATATCAGTGCTTTAGTTCTTGATCTCATTTAGTATATCTCAGGGACAGTTTCCATGTCCATAGTTTTAACAGCAAGTTGTTGCAAAATATGCTGGAGCAAACCAAAACCCTGGCTTGGAAGAATGAACACTTGGCACCTGAAATGGGCCATGGGAATTCACAGGCAACGTGCGGGACGGCCAAGTTGCATCTGCTTTGAATCCTTTTGTCTTTGACTGGTAAAAGGAGTGATGCAATAATGTTATCTTCAGCTTTCCTGTTTGTACCAACAGCATGACAAATGCCAGCCTTATTGGTTAGGTCAGAGAAAATGCGTTCTTGTTTAGTGTCATCAGACCAGTATGGCATGATAGCAAGGCTGAACATGGGAACAACATGAAGAATTTCAAAAAGCTATGTTTAAATGCACTAGGAATTAAAGGGAGCGGTTTTTTGTGTGTGTTTGTGCTTAAAGAATTTTGTCTTTAAAAAAATAGTCTTTAACAAAGTTTGTTTTTCTTGGATAAACCGTGATTAGAGGCTTAGGCTTTAAAAAGATGTTGTATATGTGTGTGTCTGAAGCAACGGTTTGCACAGAAGTTCGGGTCTGTACAATATATTTAATATCAAATCCATATTAATTGCCTTTTTATTATCAAGTGCAATGACCTTTGAAAACGTGACTTACGAAGTTAGAGAAGGAACTTTTTGCGTTCTGTGGTTGCATGTATAAATTCAACAGAAGGGATTTTTGTGCACAGGTGAAAATACAACATCATTCAAATCCTGTATCTCCTATAAATAATCAGATGACAGCTAAAATTTCTGGGGTTTCCAGTTTGTATTGGAGAGGGGAGGAAAGGGTGGAAAGCAAACATGAACCCATAGAAAAACCGTTATACTCCTTAGCTTTACACAGAGCTGTTGCTGATCCCACCCGACCCCAAGGAACAGGAGTAACACCAGCCTTCGGAGCACCTGGGGCAAGACGCTGCACTTCTGCCTACGACTTCTTGCCAAAAACACTGAAGCACTGAACCTGGGAATAGTTAATGTTGAAGTGTTGCCTTTGCCGGTGGTGTATGTGGAGGGGAAAAAGGTAGCATGTAAGTAGGAGGGGAATTTTTTGCTGCTTTTCAGACTTTATCTTTTACTGGGAAACACGATTCCTATTACTATTTCACTAAATAAAAATCGTTACTTTATTTTCAATTGCTGTTGCAAATATTTTTTTAAGAATATCATATCACTGTTAACTTTCTACCAACATAGAAATATATTGTAAACCGCGTGTTGGGGAGAGGGAAAAAAGTGTTGAAAGTTAGCTTTTTGTGAAGCTGTGATTTATTTTTTTCTATAAATTACCAGATTTATAAATTCTTACTTGAGAAATGCATCAACTTGTTATTAAAATACCATAAATAAATTGATGTAAGCTGTCAGTTTATTCTTCACGTTGAACCTGGACCATCTCTTTGGGCATCAAGATGTCTGCTGAGATCACACTTTGTCCTTGTGTAATTACTTGTCTTCCAGATACTGAAAGAGTTTTTAACCCCATCATCAGCAGGTGGGCAAACAACCGCCAAGGACACCACTCTTCTGTCAGTAACCTGTGGCTGAATCAGTCAGGTAACAACCTGGCATTCTGGATCCCATTCAATCATTTTCTTTATTTTTCCCCTCTTTATTCACCAGCTGTTTCCCACACACACCCTCACACACCCCCATGTGTTTAAATGACTCAAAGTAAGACTTAAATCCAACTAGCTACTTCTTAACATTTGTGTTACACCATGGCAGCGTGGTAAACCTCACTCAGTCATTACTCTGATGTATTTCTTTTTCAAAAATACCACATCAGGTATCCTAGCAGAGGTGGAAAGGGGCGGAGTCTCTTAACCCTGGTTAATTGCGGATGTAATCATCCTGTTTGCCACGTCTACAATTGTATGTAAATTTAAGCCTAGCTCTTAACCCATTAAGACCAGCAAGCATCTTGCACTTCATCCCGTCACCCCTGGGAGTGTGCCTGGCAGTCCCCTGGGAGCACAGAGCCAGCCTTTGGAGGTAAAATCATGCTTACCCCCGTGTGGTAACACAGCAAGCCATGCATGCCAGCTCCGCCTACTCGCTCCACCATGAGGCAGTAAAAAGAGTTTCTCAGTTATTTGTTACATCTCAGTGTAGTGTTCTCCTTGCTTCCTGAAAACCAAGCACACGAGCTGAAGCCACGCAGTATCGGCACCACAGCAGAGAGGACAGCTAGGCTATGAGTACCCCTCTCTCTTCATCGGCTGAAATCTGACCTTGCAGAGAATGGCAGGAGAAAGTGGATGCTGTGGGAAGCAGCTGACAGGTAGGGTAGGAACCGGGCAGCACCACCTTCTCACCTCAGGGGCTGCCTTCCCCACCCCTTTGTGTTTAGGCATCACAGCAGTGGGACCAGTGACTTGCCCTAAACTCATGTCCAGCACACAGCGCAAGGTGGTCCTTTTGGGAGGACTGCGGAGACTTTGAGGATCGATTCTGGACCTTCAAAGACAGTGAGGCACCATACTCGCAGTGGGACTAAGCCATTCACCCAGGTTCACACCAGCAGTGTGCGGTGCCTTTGATCAGGGCTGTCTCTCTCAAACAACAGGACTTGGACACATGTTGGATCACAAGACCAAGTCCTTAACAAGGATGGCAGCCAAGGGCAGCTCCCACTCAGCCATTCGCTCCACGTCAGCTTTTCCAAGGTGACATTCAGAAACCTGCTGGGCTCCTTGATAATTTAAAAATCCAGAGTATTGTAATTGCATGTTTGTCAAATTCATCAAGTAGATTGTGTAAAGGAAGTTGATCTGAAACACCACAGAAGTTTTAATTAAAATGTATTTCAGTGTGTAAAAAGAGACCACCAAGTTTTGTAATTAGGTCTTGACAAAAGGATTTTAATGGAAAATGTGAGTAAATTGTATGAGTTGTGTAATGCTACTCAGCATGGCTTTTCTGCTGCTCTACTGGTGGAGTAGGAAGAAGAATAAAAACACCATGTTGAAACCTCTCTGCACAGGACTGGATATTAGTCACTTCAAACTCTTTCATGTTTAATAGAACGCATTACCTTAACTTTCGAAGGGAGGAAAGTAATATTCTCAGTGGTGAAAACCTGCCAGCTATCATTAACAACTTGAAAATGGAGGTGGTGCTTTCATCACTTCCACTTTCCCTTCCCTCCTTCCTCCCTTCTGCATCCTTTTCAGAGCCGTAGCTTCATTTTCCCTCTTGTCACTTCACTGACTGGAAATTACAGTTTTCTGGCAAAATGAAGATGGATTTTCCGAGGTTTCCTTCTATGGTTTGCCAAGCAAGGCATTGGTTCAACAATTTTTCTTTTCCTTTGGATTGTGTTTCCTTCTGTTCTCTGAACCACCTGTGCAAAAGGAAAAAAACATAGAGGGAGAAGCCCTGCTACATCGTGTGTGCTTGAACCCCTTTTCTCCTGGCTCCCCCACAAGTGGAGCTGTAGCTTTTGTATCAAAGGACTTACATCTGCAGCCCTCTGGGCGTTCAGCTCTGGAGAGTCCCTGCTCTCCCTTTGATCTGCCCCAAAAGCCGCAGCTGCAGCAAAAGGCAGACGGCGTGCTGGCCTGACTCTGTGACATCAAGGCTGTCAAAGCTGCATAATTTGCAAAATAATTTGATTTTTAGGGCAAGATACGAGAAGGTGGTGATGGCCGAGCACGCTAAATGTCACAGAAGACTTGCTTTTCTGAAGGTGGGCTCTGACTTTGACTCGACATGATTACCCGTGGGAACTCTTTGCAGGTTTAGCCACCAGTTGCATCCCTTGGCATAGCATGGCAGAAGTTGCCTGACACTGCTGCAGGGAGCACGCACGCTGCCACCTAACCAAGGAGCTGCCATACGTATATAGATATATAAGGTTAAAACTCTGCTGGTCTGTGGCACGTTACGGATAGGGCCGGCAGAAGCTGGCAAGCAGGAGGTAACGGTGTCTCGGCCTTTGCCTGCCCCAGTGATGGCTCCTCTGTGCTCACAGGTCACAGCTGTAGTAAGTGTTGCAACTGGTTTCTTTACACACAGACTGGGAAAGGGAAGAAGCGGCTTCCCCTTTAACATGCTGGGTTTAAGAATCCCTCTTTAATGCTTCCTTTTTAGTGCAGATAAAGAAAGTTTGATGGTTCCTGAGAAATGTCAGCCTCACCTCTGTGCCTGGGAAGATCATGGAACAGATCCTCCCAGGAGCTCTGCTAAGGTGCATGAAGGACAGGGAGGTGATTGGAGACAGCCAGCATGGCTTCACCAAGGGCAACTCCTGCCTCACGAACATGGTGGCCTTCTACAACTAGGTGACTACATCAGTGGACAGGGGAAGAGCTATGGATGTCAGATCTACTGGACTTCTGTAAAGCCTTTGACATAGTCCCCACAACATCCTTCTCTCTAAATCGGGGAGATATGGACTCTAATGGGTGGACTGGTTAGCGTATGAGGAACTGGTTGGATGGTCACATCCAGAGGGTAGAGAGCAATGGCTCGATGTCAGATGGAGATCAGTGGCAAATGGTGTCTTCCAGAGGTCTGTGCTAGGACTAGTGCTGTTCAATACCTTCACCAGTGACATAGCAGGATTGAGCACACCTCAGCAAGTTTGCAGATGACACCAACTGAGCGGTGCAGTTGACACGCCAGAGGGACAGGATGCCATCCAGGGGGACTTGGACAAGCTGGAGAAGTGGGTCCATGTGACAATCATGATGTTCAACAAGGCCAAGTGCAAGGTCCTTTTCCTGGATCTGGGAAATTCCCACTATCAGTACAGGTTGGAGGATAAAAGGATTGAGAGCAGACCTGCAGAGAAAACTTGGGAGTACTGGTGGATGAAAAGCTGGACAGGAGCTGGCAATGCACACTGACAGCCCAGAAGGCCAAACATACCCTGGGCTTCATCAAAAGAAGCATGGCCAGCAGGTGAGGGAGGACATTCTGCCCCGTTATTCCCCTCTGGTGAGACCTCGCTTGGAGTGCAGCATCCAGCTCTGGAGTCCTCGGTGCAAGAAAGACACGAACTTGCTTGAACAGGTCCAGAGAAGGGCACAAAAATGATCGAAGGGCTGCTCTGAGGACAGGCTGAGAGAGTTGGGGCTGTGGAGCCTGGAGAAAAGAAGGCTCTGGGGAGACTTTATTGTGGCCTTTCAGTACTTGAAGGGAACTTGTAAGAAAGACTTTTGAGCAAGGCCTGTTGTGACAGGACAAGGGGTGATGTTTTTAAACTAAAAGAGGGGAGATGTGGACTAGATATAAGGAAGAAATTTTTTGCCATGAGTGTGGTGAAACACTGGCACGGGTTGCCCAGAGAGGTGGGTAGACGCCCCGTCCCTGGAAACACCCAAGGTCAGGTTGTATGAGGCTCTGGGCAACCTGATGTAGTTGAAGATGTCCCTGCTCTCTGCAGGCGGTTTGGACTAGAGGATCTGTAAAGGTCTCTTCCAACCCCAAATGCTCAATGATTCTGTTACATAAGAAAAAATAAAGGCTCTGCCTTTTGCAGCAGCTGCTGTTTGTTGCTCTCCCCAGGAAAGTGATGTTGTCAGGCAAAGAGGGATTTATTTTGGGCAGCCAAATATTTGAAGATCTGATTTGCAGGATTAGCTCCGGAAGGAGGCAAGGTGCCATCACTGAGGACACATGTAGAAAAGGTCACAAAACTTGCTCAAACAGAAGAGTTATCAGCCTGCTTCTTTCTGTCCCCTCATGCGGTCAGGATCCAGGATCACCTGGATGGTAATGTCTCCAGCATTACCTTGGAGGCACCGCACTGTGCTGCTGTGCTCCCTCACCCAACACACCTGCTTTTCTCCTGATTACTGCTCATCCGGCCCGAGTCTCGATATGAGGCTGCTGCTTTTTATTCTTCAACCAGGAAAAGCCCTGGTGGCACTTCTAGGTAAGGTAAAGCTCTTCATTAGGAAGTTGTTCATCCCAGCGGGATGAGGGTGAATGTTTTTCACCGCCACCAGCCTTTCTGTTGCTTCTAACTGGTAACGGAAATCACGGCGTCGTGGAGGTAGGTGTGTACCGTAAGGTGAATGGGAGATATACAGGATTTATTCCCTTCCTCCGTGGCACTACAGCTGGTTTTCTGGCCATTGGTTCTTTGCTTTTCCACTTTCTCCCTAGGGAAGTGGAAAAGGGATCACTTTTCCTCCTAATGGGATTGCCTTTGTAAACGTCAATTATTTTAAAACAAGTTTCACAGTACTTAAGAGTTCTGGATTAAAATTATCACTTGCAAGTACGGCTTTATATACGTATATTAAAGCTTCTACTTTTCACCCTCTCTGAAGCTCAAGAAGAAAATTAAAATAATTCTATTTTTCAAATTATGGAGTGTTTGAGTTGTTGGACTTGGCAGCATATTTCTGTCCTCTAACTGCACCTTGGAAGTCAGCTCTCAGATTGGGTCTACTAGATCTGTTGGGTCTACTAGAGCTTGTCTTCTCTTGATTTCTATGTAGCTGTTATTTTTCTCTGTGAAGTAGGGCAGTGTGAGCACATCAGGATTATTCTACTTGAAGGTAATTATTTTTCCATTACCTCCTTTTGTGAATTGTTAAAAGAGAAACTTACACTGTAGTGCTTCATACAGTCATAATATGTCAAATAGCTGACTTCTATTTTCCTGGCTCCCTATTTTTAATTAAATGGTATTTTCAGTAACATGATAAATAATTGTCTTAATTGTAGTTTGATTTTTTTTCTGACAGAGGGACAGAACAGTGAATAAGGCGGTTCATTATTAGAACGCAAGAAGGTCACAGACTGTTCTAAAACCGAAATGTGAGTAGGTGGATGAATATGTAAAACCCTTGTAATTATTGCACTTTCCAGACTGCCTGGTGGGACTTGTATTATTTATATTGTATCACAGATCTATTGCATATTAACTGCGACGAGCCATCAGCTCCAGATTAAGTTTCGAGCCAGAGTGCTTCTTTCCTTGCAAGATAATTTTATTTCCAAAATAACCTTCATTCTGTTTCTGCTGCTCCTGATGGGGCTAATGAGCAGTGCTTATGTAAAATACCCCAAAGGCATTTAAAAACCCAGAACTTAATTGCTGGTAAGAAACAATTTTTGATGAGAACATTGCTATTCTGAGCTACCATTAGTCATTTTGAATCAGTCAAGTGATGTACAGGCAGCTCCTCCAGGATAAATATTATGTAGTGGGCTGTTGATTGGTTCTCGAAATGTCTTCATCGGAGCAAGCAGGAGTAAGCGAAGAAGGTTTGGGGACGTGGGATCATGCCTACACAGTTACTGAACCATGACTGCATCTACAGGGACAGTTTACTCCAGCAGTTACCAAGACTACGAATCGGGATCAAGCGAAGGTGCTTGGGCTGCTGGAGACCTGGGCAGCTGCTGACCACGCCGGACTCCGGTGGCACTTCCCACCACCCAGCAACGCTCTCCCAGCAGTCAATCCCTTGCTCCAGTCACCCTTTCTGCCGGTCATAGACCTTTCACAACAGCGGTGCATGTGTGATTTACCCTGCTCCTCCCCGAGCACAAGCCTCAAACAATTGCTACAAATTCTGCCCATATTGGTCAATACTTTTGCTCTTACATTAACATGCAGAGGAAAAATTTCCAACCCATCTTAGAGCGGCACTGATTTCAGTGCTTGCTAGGGACTTGGGAAATGCAAGGAGGGAGGATTTGTACTCTGTCTGACTTTAAGAAGAGGAAGGCTATCGCCTTTAAATTCTGCAAGATACATCAGCACTCTCCAGACAATTCGTAACCTCCTTTCACGCGGCACTGGAACGTGGGTGCTGCTTTTCTGCGGAACGAAGCTTCGCTTTGCTGGTATCTGCTACTGCACCTCAGTTTGGAATTCACGGAGGGTGCAGCTCGGTGTGCTGGGCTGTTGGTACATGCCGTGGCTCTCATTTGAGGTTGGTACAGATCTTTGAGACTGCTTCGTATACACTGAAAAATGAACAGGGGAAGTGCGAAACAGCCTGGGCTCTGGTGGGGTTTTGTCTACGTAAGCTGAGTTACGTGTGAGTATTTAAACGGTACCAACATGAGAGCAGATATCATAGTAAGTCCCTAGGAGCTGTGAATACACGGCGCCTTGACTTTGCAAATAAACAAAACTATTGATGCGTGTTGCCACTCGACAGCTTAAAAGCCTCGTTACAAAATGCAGGAATAGTTTATCACTATTTTATTTATAATTGAAACATGATCTAAGATTAATAAATGTCTAAAATAAAAGATGTCTAGTCATTACTTTTGTTGTGCTTTTCCCATCTTGCAGTTGAAGGATAGGAAGGGATTTTGATTTCCACTGACAGTGCATTTCTTCCTTGTCTTTTCAGGACAAGCAAATGCAAAAAAATAATACTGTGGACAAAATCCTGGGTGTAATTTCTCTGATCTAGAGAAATGTCTCTATTCAGAAACGGTGATTAACTCTTTTTTCATGTTATCATCAACTTCAGTGAGAAAGAAGTGGAGGTGTGTTTCTCAAAAAAGAAATCAACTTTGAACCATTTGCATGCTTAATCGTTCTCCCCAGTAGGGGCAGGGGGTCTGGGTGCCTTGAAGAGTGAGAAGGATGAACACGCTGATGCGGCACAGCGGTCTTTTAAACGACTGTCCTGTCGGGACACTTAGTAAAACAGACAGAACAAATTCAAGTAGGGGAAATCTCTTGTGTGTATCTCACATCACAGACTTTGAAATACAAAGAGCCTGAAGCAAAGAGGAATAAGTAAATGCAAGGACAGGATGGCAAAATTGGAGTAAGAATTTTTCAGGAAAAGAAAATGTTGAAAAAGTAATAAATGTTTCATTGCCTTAAATTCTAAAAAGGGTTTCATCAATAACTGGAAAGGTACCAAAAATTTCTGTAACTCAGTATTGATTTTTATGTTATATTTATCCTTTGAAAGGCACTAGCAGGTCATTACTGAATCAGAGAGAAGAACCCTGAAAAGTTAAGGACTTTTACCAACCTCAGAATCTTCCTATTTCCGACTGAAGGTCACAGGGACTATTTATTTTTGGAAAACCATTAGTTCCACACGGTATGTAAGGAAGAACAGCTCCAGCTGACACACAAGACGACCTGAAGTTTCCGTTATAGTCTGTGAGGGCTCAGACAGAATCCTTCAAGTTTGAAAAGAAGGCATTTCTCTTCTGCCCTACAATGGTCATTTCAGTTCTATTATTCCAGCTTTTCAGTTCATCATTACCCAGTGTTGCACCATTAGTTGATTTATGACCCTCGTTATGACAATTTCATGTTAAACCCACGGCATTTACACCTGGACTCCTTTTAAATAAATTCGGGACTAACCAGAGATGCTGTAAAGGAAAACATGCTGATCAAATTTCCTTCTCCCCCGAGGAAACTTCGTAGCTTCTTCATTTGTGTGCGTGCTTCCGGGGCTTGCGCTGTTCGCTCCCTGGTTTCCCAGGCAGCCCAGCCAGCTGCAGGACGATGCGATGCGCAGACAGCCCTGCCGGAGCAGTGGTTACATGGTTAACCCTCGTGAGACTTCCACTAGGAACTGAATCCTGCGGCTTTCTCCTCCAAACGAGGGCGGTTTGGATGTGGGTATCATGTTCTCTAACTCAAACATACCAAAAGGTCAAGCTACAGAGCGGAAAGTATTTTCTTTTGCAGCTCTGTCATGCCCCCAGTTTAGGCACTCTGAAGCATCACGGCTCTGAGCCTCTTGCCCTGGGCCCTGGGTGTGTTCAGCACAGAACGTCACCGCGGGAGCACACTCAGGGCCTTGGTTAGCGACCGAGTTAGCACCCAGGCTTGCCCCAACCTTCCCCTGCGGGGCGGCATGTGGTTAGCAGAGGGAGAAGGACCACGCCAAGGCTGCTTACTTAGCGGGACACGAGAGTGTCCAAGTGAGGGGGAGTTAATGTGCACAGGCTCGACATTTTCTGCTTTTTCTTCTTTCCTCTTTTTAAAAACTTTGTTTTGTAGCTTTTAAATGCATTTCCTTGAGTTTCCTTATTGCTTCAAGGCACAGGAGTATTTAACATCATTAATTTAGGAGTTCTGGAAAACAGAGGCAGTACTGTAATATGACATGAAACCTTTAGCTCGGAAAAAAGCGTGGCAGATGATCAGGCTAGCCTCTGGGAGGACAAGAGTCTCAGAAACTTTATTCCTAGTGGTATTGGCAATTCAGATTTATCTTCATTTCTGGTGATGTTGAGAGTCGGGACACACTGTCTGTATTCCATCCTTCGGCTTGGCTCAGCCAAAACTCGCGATCATCGCGCAGTGCTTACCTGACATCCTTTCTCTATTAGACTGCCAACCAGCCTTCTGCTTAACTATACTTCAAATCAAAGTACCTGCTTTTTTATTCAGGAAGAAAAGGAATTCTCTCTCTCTTTTTCTCTTTCAATAGCTCATGTTCACCTCAGTGCCGGTTTGTCATTTCCCGCTGTTTCGTGACTACTCTTCATCTTGTAGTTATGGTCTTTCATTTTTCTTCTATTGCTGCATGCGGAAGAAGGAATTGTCCTTGAATATTAAACAAGCAGGAGGACATAAAGAACAAGGAAACACCCCAGGGAAGCTTTCGATCTGGCACTGCTTTACAACTTCCTTTCCGTTTTTTCTTTCATAGCCTAACGACACCAGGGTAAACTGCTCCAGGTAACGCTTTTTCCTCTGTAAAGGAAAACGTGCTCAATGGAGGTTAAATGCTCATTTGGGGGGGCGGGGAAGAATTGTTTAGGGATTTTCGAACCTAAGTCTTGACAGACATTTTGTACGACATTCACTAGAAACGCTGACTGCACGAATGAGGCTAAGAAGGTGCTAGGAAGGGCCCGTGGCATCGCAGTGGGCCAAAGCCCTGACACTGCTGGGGTGTTCTTGGTAAGGAACCAGTAAGTAGCTCCACCTGCACCCTGTGAATCAAATCAAACTAAATTGGCTAAATTAACTCTGTTGTATTATTCTGGCGAGTTGTGAAGATTAGGAAAAGAAAATTACCAAAAAAGAGCAAGTCCTATGAGAAGTGGCTGAGGGAACCGGGGTTGTTTAGTTTGGAGGAGACTCAGGGGAAGGGAGGTTGTCGTGACGTTGAGGTCAGTCTCCTCTCTCATGTAGGAAGTGACAGGATGAGAGGAAACAGCCCTGAGTTGCACCAGGGGAGGTTTAGGTTGGATGTTAGAAAGAATTTCTTTACAGAGAGGGTTGTGAAGCATTGGAACAGGCTGCCCAGGGAGGCGGTGGAGTCCCCACCCCTGGAGGTGTTCAAAAGCCGTGTGGGTGTGGTGCTGAGGGACATGGTTACGGGACCCTGGCAGTGCAGGTGAATGGTTGTACTCGATGATCTCAAAGGTCTCTTCCAACCAGACGATTCTGTGATTCTGGGAGAAAACCCCCAAACTTGTCACTACTGGTTTACTTCTTACGGGTTCTTCTTTTTACCAGGTAAAAGATGATCTAAAAAGGGCATAATTTATTCACTTGTTTTTATATCAGGTTTTGGTGCCCCAGTTAATAAAAATTAAATATGGTGTAGAAGCTTCATTTGAGGAAAAACAATTTCAAACTTTCCCTGCAGATAGAGAATTACGAAAAAGGCTTTGTGCTGAGCGTCTGCTTTAAAAATTCTGTGAACTGCAGTAAAAGCAAGAGAAACGTGAGCATCTTCTATATTCCTCTGGTGTCCAATGTCTGTACTTCACAGCGTTTTACATGTATTTTACATGCTGTGGAGTTTCTTCTACTTTCTCCTTGGGGAAAAACACACACAGCTTCTGTTCTTGTGATCAGAGAATTATCAGTTGTATCTTACACGACTGACACTTTTTGCCAGACAAAACGGGGAAAATTTAATTCGTACACTTCCATTTCTTACCAGGTTTGAAGGATGTGGTTGATCTTTTCTAGGGATGATAGGACTTCAGGTAGAGATCTTTAAGCAGAAATTATGGAGATGAGGCTGCAGCAGCCCCGTGCTCCCAGCTCAGACCAGCAGCAGGGCTAAACGTGTGTTCCCTGCAGGCACGTCACAGCACGGATACGTACGACCGGGCGCACAAGATGCACAAAGACACGCTCAGCATTTCACGCGATCACAAACAGCACCAGTGCTCCCACCCTGAGCCCCTCTCCAGCTGATCAGGAGGGAGGTCTGTCAGCGCGAGTACACCCATGCACACACAGATGTCCAACGTGGTTCCTCTGGCAGGTGGGTTCAGACAGAGGGTCTCGCCAGGGGATGCCCTGGTCCCTCACTCCTCCCCAGCTGCTGGCACCTTGTCCTGGGTTCAACATGGAGGAA